>NC_136065.1:1314068199-1314300478 GCF_964261635.1 Lissotriton helveticus | reverse complement strand
TCAGCGATTAAACCAGCTCAATAATCTGAAATCACAGTGTCCTTATTAAATAAACTAGAATTACAAATTATCAGTTGATTTGACAGAGTGTATAAAAGGTTGTCAGCTATTGAAATTAATAGGTCTCAGATTTTGACAGCACTTTCTTCTTCTAGTAAAATATCTTCGAACCATTCCTCTCAGTTTGTTCAGCTAATGGAACCCATGTCTCTGCCCTCAGGCCTCAGGCAATGTTTTTTTATTCCCTAACCTGATCCTAGCCTGATTCGGTCTCCGGAATACAGCAAACTATATTAAAAACCTATTTGCAATGTATGTGACCCAGATGCTTTGGCTTCCTCGTAGACCATGATAGGGACTTTCACTCATACTTCTTGTGTTTTTCTGGCTCTTGCACCATTTTCAACACTTCCAATGTTACCTTAAATTCACCTGCCTCTTGAGGCTACTGCTTACCTTCTGATATTATGTGCTACACAAACAAATGATGGACAGAATGCTGAATAAATCATACATTCACCCCCAGTCAAGAGATCTGGGTTAAATGCATTGTTCTTTTGCTCACCATGCCACCCCAGTTTAGACCCATCCATATGAAAATCAGTCTAGGCCCTGTGCCTCATGGCAACAGTCCAGACCGAACTGCCAAACCAAGTCCTCCCTGTTCTGGAAACAAGCATCCTGGGACCGGTTTCTGGGTATTGGCCTTCATCAGTCAGACTAGCTTGAATCCAGTGGCACAGTGAGCAAGAGACCCACGTCTGGGCATACCCATCCCACTTAGGATGAAAAGTGCTACGCAAACAAATGATGGACGGAATGCTGAATAAATCATACATTCACCCCCAGTCAAGAGATCTGGTTTAAATCCATTGTTCTTTTGCTAACCATGCCACCCCAGTTTAGACCGAGCCATATGGAAATCAGTCTTGACCCTGTGCCTCATGGGAACAGTCCAGACCGAACTGCCAAGCCAGGTCTTCCCTGGACCAGAAACAAGCATCCTTGTGTTGGTTTCTGGGTAGTACCCTTCATCAGCCAGAGTAGCTTGAATCCAGTGGCATAGTGAGCAAAGGACCCAAGTCTGGGCATACTCATCCCACCTAGGGTTAAAAGTGCTATGCAAACAAATGATGGACGGATTGCTGAATAAATCATACATGTGTCCATCAATTGTTCTTTTTGCAATCATAACCCGAGTGGAACGGGTATACCCAGACATGGGTCCCATGCTCTCCATGCCACTGGAGTTAAGCTATCCTGGCTGGTGAGGGGTGAAACCCTGAAACCTCTCCTAGGATGCTTGTCTCCAGTCCAGGGAGGACCAGACCTGGCAGTTCAGGCTGGACTGTTCCCATTGGGCACAGGGTCAAGACTCATTTGCATATGGCATAATGGAACCCATGTCTCTGCCCTCAGGCCTCAGGCAATGTTTTTTTATTCCCTAACCTGAACCTAGCCTGATTCGGTCTCCGGAATACAGCAAACTATATTAAAAACCTATTTGCAATGTATGTGACCCAGATGCTTTGGCTTCCTCGTAGACCATGATAGGGACTTTCACTCATACTTCTTGTGTTTTTCTGGCTCTTGCACCATTTTCAACACTTCCAATGTTACCTTAAATGCACCTGCCTCTTGAGGCTACTGCTTACCTTCTGATATTATGTGCTACACAAACAAATGATGGACAGAATGCTGAATAAATCATACATTCACCCCCAGTCAAGAGATCTGGGTTAAATGCATTGTTCTTTTGCTCACCATGCCACCCCAGTTTAGACCCATCCATATGAAAATCAGTCTAGGCCCTGTGCCTCATGGCAACAGTCCAGACCGAACTGCCAAACCAAGTCCACCCTGTTCGGGAAACAAGCATCCTGGGACCGGTTTCTGGGTATTGGCCTTCGTTACGTTACATTACGTTACGTTACGTTACGTTAAAAACGTTACGTTAAAAAATATTTGTACCGCGCACGTTCACCAACAGTTTCATGGCGCTCTTGACATAACGGCAGCTGGGGTGGAGGAGTTACTGGAATGCTGACTGAAACAAGTAGGTTTTTAACAGTCTGCGAAAGTGATCGTAGTTGGGACAGAGGCGGAGTGCAGTTGGAAGGGAGTTCCAGGTAGTGGGGGCCATGGCAGAGAAACTCAGACCACCATGCTTTTTGCGTCTGGTTTTGGGAATGACAAGGAGATTAAGAGTTGCAGAACGAAGGTCTCTGTGAGGAACATATCGTGTCAAGCAGGAAGAAATGAATGCAGGGGCTAGGTCAGAAAGGGCTTTGAAAATGATACAGCCCAGTTTGAAAGTGCAGCGTTTAGTGATGGGGAGCCAGTGAAGGCTACGCAGAAGGGGGGTGACGTGCTGATGTTTTGGCTGGCGGAAAATCAAACGGGCTGCCTGGTTCTGGATGAGTTGTAACCGGTGGAGATGGATTGATGGAATTCCGGCATACAACGTGTTGGCATAGTCGAGTCTGGAAGTGATCAGTGCTAGGATGACTAGGATTAGGGCATCTCTAGTGAGGAACCTGCTGATTTTACGAATCCGCCTTCGATGGAAAAAACAGGATGAGGTGACTGCGTTGATATGAGGTCTCATAGAGAGGTCCTCAGAGATGACCACCCCCAGACTCTTCACAGTGCTGACGGGGCTAGGTGGAATCCCCAGGGAAGAGGGCCAAAAGGTGGAATTACACAGATTAGTGGAGCCTCCTACAAGTACCAGCTCCGTTTTTGTGGGGTTCAGTTTTAACTGACTGTGGAGCATCCACTCAGCGATGTTGAGCAGAGTGGTTTGGAAGTTGAAACGGGAGGAAGGAAGGGAGTCAATGGGAAAAATTAACTGAAGATCGTCTGCGTAGTTAAAAATAGTGACCGGAGAATTACAGAGGGAAGCAAGAAGGGGCTGTAAGTACAAATTAAACAATAAGGGTGAAAGCGCGGAGCCCTGAGGGACCCCGCAGGTGAGAGATGAGTAGGGCGCAGAAAAGGTAGATAAGTGAACTGCTTGAGTCCGGTGGCTCAGAAAAGATCTGAGCCAGTCGAGGGCCACCCCCTGGATGCCGGCGTTGTTGACACGGTCGATCAAAATAGTGTGATCGACCGTGTCAAAAGCAGCCGACAGGTCCAAGAGGACAAGGGCCTGAGAGATGTTATTGTCGGCACCTTTCCTCAAGGCATCCATGACGGCCACTATGACCCCCTCGGTGGAGTGGAGGGGTCTGAAGCCAGCTTGTTGGGCATCCAGGAAGGAGGAATTCTTGATAAAGGTACTCAAGCAGCGGGTGACGTAAGTCTCCAGAATTTTGCCCAGATAGGGAAGAAGGGAAATGGGACAATAGATACTTAGAATGGTAGGGTCAGCATTAGTTTTTTTTAAGGATGGATATGACAGCAGCCTGTTTGAAAGAGCGGGGGACCTCCCCAGTAGCAAGAGAATTGTTAAGCAAGGCTAATGGGGGGCCAGGGCATGCCAGGAAAGCCTCTCTAAGGATCTGAGGGGGCCAGCAGTCATTAGGGGAACCTGAGCTAACCTTGAGAAGAAGCGAGGAGAATTCATTTTGAGAGATTGGTGGAAAGTGAGTCAACCGGCTGGGATTCATGGGGGGGAGAGGTAACGGAAGAGGTGATGAGGGGGGAGGGATGTTGTCTTTGATAGTGGTTATTTTGTCTCTAAAGTAAGAATTCAGAGAATCGCACAAGATTTGGGTTGGTTGGGGTTGGGGTGTGATCCTGTCGGGCAGGGAAAGCTCATTGACGATAGAAAAAATGTCTTTGGCTTTGGTGTTAGAGTCCAAGATTTTATGTGAAAAATAGGCTGTTTTAGCAGATAGAATAGCTTTTTTGTAGGTGTTCAGGGCATCTACATAAATCAGTTTAAGCTGAGGATCATAATTGCGTCTCCAACGGCACTCTGCCTACCGAAGAGCAAGTTTATCAGCCTTAAGCTGCTCAGAAAACCACCGTTGAGCGTCGTGGGGACGCTTAGCTTTAATGGTTTTATAGGGAGCAACTTTGTCACAGGCAGATAACAGCCATTCTTCAAGGTGGGCAGCCTGGTCGGTGACCAAAATCGTAGGTGCTGGGGCAGAGGAAGCCAATAGGGTATGGAATTCGATTATGTTGGCTTTTTTCCAATTGCGAGCAGATAAGTTATTAATAAGAGGAGGAGGGCGGGGGGTGTAAAGATCGAGAGAAAAGGAAATAGAATAATGGTCGGACCAAGAACAGGGAAGTACAGAGGGAGGGGAGATATCAAGGTTGGATGTCCAAACTTGATCCAGAATATGACCTTTACAGTGAGTAGGGGTATTAATATGCTGGTGAAAATTCATGCCTGCTAACAGGTCAGTAAACTGAGCAGAGAGATGGCTTTCGTGGGTGTCAGATGGCCAGTAGTTGAAGTCTCCGATGATCATGATATTGGCATGATTGATCAAGAGGTGAGAGATGGATTCGCCGAAGAGTTGGGAAAAAAGAGGCATGTGATCAGGGGGCCTATAAACTAGGACACAGACAAATGAGGATTTGGGTGAGGAAAGTTTGAGGGCGAGACAGTCAGTTTTGGGAATGGGGGTCGTCGTCAGCTCCGAAACTTTAAATTCAGAGCGGATAATGGCCGCCACCCCTCCACCGGTCTTGCCGACAGGGCGGTTAGCTTGCATAATGTAGTAACCTACAGGGATAGCTGCGAGAATGTCAGGGCCAGAGTCCTCGGTTAGCCACGTCTCGGCTAAAAGGAGGATGTCAATAGTGCTACCATGTAATAGTTGGAAAACTTCAAGCTGGTGGCGAACTAAGGAGCGGGTATTTAAGTACAACACCCTCAAAGGAGCAAGTGTTGGGAGCATGGAGGTACAAGGGGTGGAAGAATGTTCAAGGGAGGAGGGGATTTCAAGGACAGGGATATTCGAGGGAACGAGAATACCGCATTGTTGGGCGGCCCTGGTAGCGCGACCAGTGATGGGCCCTGGGAGGTTAAGTTTATGAAGGTCAGTGGGGGAGTAAGAAATAAAATGGGCATGACGGCGGGGCCCTAGGCCCGGTCGGCCGCGGACGGGCGCAGACGGGCTTGACTTGTGCGCGACTTTGGCGCGAAGTCGGCGCTCCCGCTGCGCTCGTCTGCTGCGCTTCCGCCATATTGCCATTTTATACTAATAAGAGGGAACACTAGACCGCTAACCTGCGGTGACTGGGTGCAGGGCGGAAGTGGTGTTGCAAGCAGGAAGTGTCGCTCCTCTGACTGACCCTCCGCGCAAACGGCACAGAGCCGGGACGGAACGGGGTCACGAGCGAGGCGAAGTACAGGTAGGAGTCAGACTAGCTTGAATCCAGTGGCACAGTGAGCAAGAGACCCACGTCTGGGCATACCCATCCCACTTAGGATGAAAAGTGCTACGCAAACAAATGATGGACGGAATGCTGAATAAATCATACATTCACCCCCAGTCAAGAGATCTGGTTTAAATCCATTGTTCTTTTGCTCACCATGCCACCCCAGTTTAGACCGAGCCATATGGAAATCAGTCTTGACCCTGGGCCTCATGGGAACAGTCCAGACCGAACTGCCAAGCCAGGTCTTCCCTGGACCAGAAACAAGCATCCTTGTGTTGGTTTCTGGGTAGTACCCTTCATCAGCCAGAGTAGCTTGAATCCAGTGGCATAGTGAGCAAAGGACCCAAGTCTGGGCATACTCATCCCACCTAGGGTTAAAAGTGCTATGCAAACAAATGATGGACGGATTGCTGAATAAATCATACATGTGTCAATCAATTGTTCTTTTTGCAATCGTAACCCGAGTGGAACGGGTATACCCAGACATGGGTCCCATGCTCTCCATGCCACTGGAGTTAAGCTATCCTGGCTGATGAGGGGTGAAAGCCTGAAACCTCTCCTAGGAGGCTTGTCTCCAGCCCAGGGAGGACCAGACCTGGCAGTTCAGGCTGGACTGTTCCCATTGGGCACAGGGTCAAGACTCATTTGCATATGGCTGGGTTCACACTGGAATGGCATGGTGAGCAAAAAAATGATGGCTTTAGGACCTGATCTCTGTACTGGGGTGAATGTATGATATTGTTTTGCATTCTGTCCATCAGGTGTCCTTTTATCAATTATAACCCCAAGTGGGATGGGTATACCCAGACGTGGGTCCCGTGCTCTCCATGCCACTGGAGTCAAGCTATCCTGGCTGATGAGGGGTGAAACCCCAAAACCGGTCTCAGGATTCTTGTCTCCAGTCCCGGGAGGACCTGCCCTGGCAGTTCGGGCTGGACTGTTCCCATTGGGCACAGGGTCAAGACTCATTTGCATATGGCTGGGAACAAACTGCAATGGCATGTTGAGCAAAAAAAACAATGGATTTAGGCCCAGATCTCTGTACTGGGGTGAAGGTATGACATTGTTCTACATTCTGTCCATCAATTGTTCTTTTTGCTATGTTCTGATATTAGTCAGTATTCCTCCCCTGAAGGTTAACACCTCTGAAGGTCACACTCAGCTAAAAAATAACTAGAATATGTTTTCTGATGGATGTTGGGGGAGGTCCATATAGCACGATATCATTATGGTTAAGTATGATTCCTGGATTGGCTCAGGAACCAAAACTCTATCAGTGAGCTGTATTGTGGAGAATTTCAAACATTCTTGGTTAGTAGGCAATATCCAATTAAACAGAATCAAGATATTTTATTTGGGGTATTTTATATAGCCAAGGGCCATCATTCAGACCATGATTTGTGAATAAATCACATGTTAACAAAGTGGTGTCCTGACTCACAACACATTTGAACCTTTTCCGAACATGCATAGCAGTGATTAACTTTGGCTGAGCAGCAGCACTGCCAAGCATAAAGCTGTCTCAAGACTTCTGCAACACCGCCAGGGATCTATGATCCCTGGTTGTTGTGGCAGTCCCATGGTGGTTCAACAGCCCAACTGGTAATAGCGCAGTCGGACCACCGGTGCGGTGGTGCCCACACTGCCACCACGGCCACAGTGGTCCAATGGACTCCCGGAGTCATAATTTGGCCTTTGGTCTCAACCCAAGCAGCATTACAATTTAAAGAAATAGCTATCAATATTAGCCCTCCTGTGACCCTGCTTGAGCTTTATCACAAATGTGAGCAGTAAATGTAATGAGTGTGTGATTCTAACAATTGCCATTGGCGCTCCGTGCATGGACAATATCATGATTATGCCTGGGCGTTAAATTTCGTTCCGCACGCGGAATTGAGGTAATTTTGAGTTCCGCGGAGAACGTGGAATTGTCAAAAATTCTGCGGTTTCGCTGAATCTTTTGCTTGATCGCACTTGCAAAATGGGTGTTTGCAAGATATTGCCCTCTGAGCACGCAAACAGCATTCGCGAACAGGAAAAAAGCATCATGAACGGGTGGAACAAGCAATTCCACTTGTTTGCGGAACTCTGCGTGCTCGCAGAGATTTTTTACTGTTTCGCAGAGCTTTGTATAGCGCGACTACGCAAATTCCGCCCACCCCTAATCATGATCCAATACTGGAATATCGCTGGCTTTCAGAAATGGGGGTCTCTAGTTGGTACCTTTGTCCAAATAGGGACCCTTGCTTCTAGTTAGGGTAAGGGGGATACACACGTTAGATAACCCCTGCTCACCCCCTTGGTAGTTTGGCACAAGCAGACAGGTTTTTCCCGAAGGCAATGCGTAAAGAACTTATACCAACACTCAAAGTAACACTGTGAAAACTCCACAAATAGACACCACACCAGTTTAGGAAAATAAAATATCTTTATCTAAGCTAAAGCTAAACAAGACCAAAACGACAATAATCCAACATACAAAACTCAGTAGAATGTCTTTCGAAAGGTTGTTGCAAAAATAAACTTGTCGATGATGAAATGCGACACTTTACTCACAAAGTACCTGGGATGCGTAACGCAAAACAAACAAAAGGGTCGCAGAGAAGTCGATGCGTCGAGTCTTCCTGTGCTCCGGTTATGATGCGACAAGATGGAGCCTTGATGCGGCCGTGCAGCGAACTCAGTGGCTTCCTTAGCCGTGACAGGCTCTGCAACATGCTTCAACACACTCAGTGACAGTGACAGGCTTCTCCGGTGTTGCGGTGGCGATCAGCAGCAGCGCGCTTCCTCAGTGATGCGACAGCCCTGCAACACGCTTCTCCAGTGATGCAACGGCGAACAGCGGCAACACGCTTCCTCGATGATGCGACAGCGGGTGCTACGGCGGCATCACACTTTTCTTGTTGCGTCGCGCTTCCAGCTCCCTTCAGAATAAAGGCCTCACACACAGGTACAGGCCCTCTTGGCAGACTGGAACTCCCAGCAAGGAAGTTAAGGGAAGGTGGGGGTGAAGTCCTTTTGTGCCTGGGACTTCAGAAACAGGAGGCCAACTTCTCAGCCCCTTGGAGACTTTTCTTCAGAGGGACACAGCCCACAGCAAAGTCCTTCTTCAAGCAGGGGACATCACACAGCAAAGTCCTTTAGGTCTCTCCTAAGTAGAAACAGCAAACTGCAAGCCAACCCCAGACACACAGCAAGGGCACTACTTCTCCTCAGTATCTTCAGCTGATCTTCGTTTCAGCCCTGATATTTATACCCCAAAAGTATTTGTTCTTCATGTGTGAGGGGTCCTGGACCCAGTCCAAACCAGTTCTGGGTGCACTCTGCCAGTGCACATCTTCTTCCTCTGTGATTGTGGGACAGGGCCATCAGACACACCGCAGGAGGTGGATCCAGCATTGTGGAAGGCAGGCACAGCCCTATTCAGGCCCGGGTGCTACTCCTTCCACCCCTCCAAATGCAGATAGGTCTATTCAGCCTAGTGCTGACTCACCCAGCCTCCTTAAGCCACCCCAGCCCCTGCCACTCACAAACAGGCAGAGCTACACAGAAAGGTTGAACAAGAAATAGCCACTTTCTAAAAGTGCTATTTCCAAACACTGAATTTAAAACCCATCCTCCCTAAAAGATGTGTTATTAAATTCTGAGTTCAGGGGTGCTAGATTTTAATTTTCTACCTTGCTTCTATGGTAAATTATGCAGGTAAACATGTTACACAGCCTTCCCCATTCTGTCCTATGGGCAAGAGAGCCTTTCAATTGTGAAAAACAGAATTGGCAGTATTTTACTATCAGGACATGTTACTCACACTAGTACATGTTCTATCTTTCACATACACTGCACCCTGCCCAGGGGGGTACCATGGGGCTACCATAGGGGTGTCCAATGTCTAAGAAAAGGGAAGGGTCAGGCCTGGCAAGTGGGTACACTGGCCAGGACAACATGGCAGTTACCAAACTGCGCACAGGCACTGAGGTGGCAGGCCTGAGACCTCTTTCAGCACTACTCATGTGAGTGGCACAATCAGTGCTGCAAGCCTACTAGTAGCATTGAATTACCAGCCCTGGCACACTCAGTGCACTTTACTAGGGACCTACTGATAAAACAAATATACCAATCATGGGTAACCATTCACAATAACAATTTACACAGAGAGCATATGCACTTTAGCACTGATCAGCAGTGGTAAAGTGCCCGGAGTCCTATAGCCAACAACCACAGGTAAGGAAAATTAAAGGAGGAAGAAGCAAAAAGTTTGGGCATAACCCTGCAAAAAGGGCCATTTCCAATACTGGTATTCAGTAAAAAATAGATAGTATAGACTTATCTTTTGTCAAGTCATTTAACATCATTTGTCTATAAGAAATTATGGCTCAGAAGAACTTCTTTTTGGATGGGGTTTTCTCCCGGCTACTCCTTCTACCTCAAGAAGGTTATTCATCTTCTCTTTTGTTTGCTAAAACAAACTACTTTAGTCTGCAGCAATGTTGCCAAACAAGGCATGAAACGTCAAAAAGTAGCATGCCTATCTTTTTGAAAAGGGTAACCCATGTGCATGCATATTTACACTTTCCCTACTCCTACTCACTCAAAAATGAAATACTGATGCTTACATCTTACACCCCACCACTTTTAGACTTCAACAGCCATTACTGACCTCCCCACATACAAGGAAATGAATGAGGCAGTTCTATTTGGTACAGAGTAAAAGATTAGAAACCAAGCAGAATAAAACGAGCGAGGTGCAAACAAGCTGGAGCACAGTCGCTAATGGCATCTGAGGACAAGTTCCTTTGTCTCGGTTTACACCGGGAAACTAAATTTAGTTTAAAAATGCAATGTCACATTCAAACATAAAATTATCATAAATGCTAGCAGAGTGATCAACTAATCCAGGAGTGGAGGGAGAGCAGTTAATGACCTTGCAATGTCTGTCTATTGTTTGATTGTTATAAACTCTAGTGTCATTATCCTAAAACATTTAGTGTCCAGCTCTGGGTTGTCTTATCTTGTTATAGTGTTCATTATCCTTGTTCCCAGCTGCCTTCTTTGTTCACAAGTTTACTTGAATACCAAGCTCTTCTATGCTAGATACAGTTCTTAGGTTCCTATTGCTTACCCTGCTCCATTGGATCTCCAACTTTGCCATTTGTTTTGCTAATCCAATGCTTGCATTTCAGTTTCCTCTGCTTTACCTGTGCTTGTTTAGTATGGTCCTGATTATGAATGTGTCAGAGGATTAAGTGCTATGTACCATGCCTTATAAAATCTGACTCCCTGGGGATCAGAATATGCAATACAAAGCATCCATTCTAAGCTTTTTTGTAATAACATATGGATTTAGGAGCATAGTTCACAAAAATCCATGTTACAGTAAAAACAGTACAATTCCCCCAAAATGTAATTAAGGGTGAGATATTTAATGCACTAGAGTGCAGTAAATATCATTCAACTTCGAACTCCAGCAGGGGTTCATGAAGGGTTTATGAAAACACCAACCCACTCATAATCAGGGCCCTACAGCAGTTTTCCCTCTGCTGCTCACATTGAATGCATCTTGGACTTGTAGGGCCTAATTAGGAGTCTGGTGGTCCTCAGATCGCCAGACTCATGGTGTGGCGGCGGTTTCAGTCATGCCGCAGTGGGACCACCATCAACGCCGGGAAACCGCTGTTCCTTGGCAGTGGCGGTCTTGAGAAAGTAATATGTGTGACATGACTGCTGCAGTCCCACTAAACATATTAGGACTTTCCTCACTGTCACTTATTTCATGGAGGTGAATGCCAAAGAATCGCCTGCCAATGAATAAAAAAGCCAAAATACGGTGGGCGGTTCTCATGTGGGTTTGGGGGTGCAGCAGCAGGTTGGTCTCACTGCCCCAACGCCAAACTCGGGATCAGCCCATTAGTGTATGGTAAGTGTACTATTTTGTCCTCCCCTGTGTGTTAGGGTATTTCCTTCCTAAATGGTAAAATCCTAAATTCCAAGAGGCAATCACTGCCCTATTGTATGTCTTGTATAGCATGTAGTCTTATGTGCCTTATTTTCGACAGTGTACATGAGTACAATCATCATTTGCACCCTAGGGTCCAGATACAAATTTATGTCTGGCACTCCCTTTCTATTGGGTAAGCAGAATGACTATCTGTAAGATTAATCTGCACAGAGACATTGAGGGGCATATTACCAAGGGTGGCGATAGGCAATTATCGCCGGTTTAGCGGCCTGTTTTCGGCCGCTAAGCGGCGATAAATCTATTGCTCTATTAGCAAGCTGTCGCTAACTGATGTTAGCGACATCTTTTAGGCGATAGCGAGCGGTTTGGGGCCCGCTTTGCATGTCAGCAATATTTATCGCTAATGACATGCAAAGTGGGCGTACCCAACCAGTTAGAGAGTGAAACCAGTCGCTAACATCGCTAGCGCCTATTAGCAAGGCAGGCATAGCGATGGAAATATTCCCGCTATCGCCAAAAACCAACGCCTGCTCAGACCAGTTCTTAGCCATGTTATCCAATGGAAGGTGGATAACATGGCTAAGAGCATTTTGTCGCTAATGCGTGAATATCGCTGTATTCTCAGCGATATTCACGCATTTCGCCGCTATAGCTGGATATTTTAGCACGATGGAGAAAAACGTTGCTAATAGCATGTTTTCTCCGCTAACATATCCAGCGATAGGCAGCGATAAAAAAAGCATTGCTAAGCCTATTTAGCGATAAATATCCCTACTTGTTGGTAATATGCCCCTGAGTTTCCCTATTACTCTGAGAAGTTCTAACCCTTGTGCACAACCTTAGTGATAACCCTTGTGTTCATCCAGTTAATGGTTGGTCTCTCTATTTGTACACATAGAGGTTGCCTTGCCTACACTGTTCTGCTGCTCTTTCTGTCAGCTTTTCACTAGTGTATGTCATTGTTTATTCCTCTTTATCTGTACACCAATTCCAATTCTCTGCTCTGTAGCCTGTTTCCTCACCATGAGGGGTGCTCCAGCCAAACCCCTTACAATGTTGTACATGGGAGAATAACTCATCACACAATATGCAGTTAATGAAGAGAAAACAACACAAAGATTATAATATGTTAAAAAAAGAGAGGACCCAGAAACCACACTCCAAAAACAAAATGTTTTTCCTATGCATACGAAGCAGAGAGGATACAATCAGGAAAATAGCAGGTATGGAGGCAGAGATAGGGTTAAAAATATATAGAGAGAAAGTAGAATGGGAGTGAAAGTAAACTTCTTCATATATGATCAAAAGCTCTAATGTCTAAATGTGATACACTTCTTGAAGGTCAGAAATGAAAATATTCAATAACTTTACAGGCAGACATCCTATTTAAATTGAACAAACTGCTCAGCTGCATACCTGATGTGGCTGAATATCTTTGATACGTTGGTAATGATTAGGAATTGCCTTGTTCCAATAATTAAGCAAATCATGCAAGGCGTGTGCAAATGCATAGACAGCCAGGTATACATTATAGGTATACCTAAGGTTATTCAGATCAAACAGGATTGGGTCCAAATTAACCACCTGTTCTCTTCCTGTGCAGACTTTAACATCATCATCTTTTACAGCGCCTTGAGCCAAAGAGGTGTTGTTGTTGTTGTCTTGCCACAGACAGCCAAACGCTTTCTCCCAGAATGGCTTAATGAAGATGTCACTTTGAAACCTGTCTGGGTGTATATTGTACACAAAGTCCTTGAACTCAGGCATGTCAACAACATGGAAGGCAAAAGCTATGGTGCCATTCAGCCAAAGCCAGGTGTCCACAGTGAAGAGATCTGGCGTGATAAGGAAGTCAGAAAACCCCAACCACACTTTTCCTTGAATTTTCCTTTGTGCAAGTGTCTCTAGTAAACTTACCATCGCACTCACATGGCTGTAGACCACAACAACATTGGCTAATGATCTTCCTATCAAATCAGCAAGACTCTCAATTCTTTCTTTAGACAGGTGAACAGACACCTTTTCAAAGAAGGCAATGCAACCACCAGCCTTCTGTATCTCCTTTTTCAAAATCATGTTGCCAGGGGTATAACCGTCATTATCCATTGACAAAATACCAACCCATGTCCATTTAAAGAAATGTAGAAGTCTAGTCATGGCATACATTTCTGTTAGACCACTTGGTACCATCTGGAACAAAGACGAAATTAGATGATTTTTGCTCTCAGAAGGAATTAATGCTCCATAGCTGATCTGTAAAGAATGAAATAGCATTTAAAATAATTTGTGCGAATTAGGTTTGATCTCATTTTGCTCATTTTTTTATACATATGCCCCTCAGTCTCTTACGGCCCCCTTCCAAGAGACCCTATAAATCCATTGGGGGCAGTAAACAGAGTTACCATTCTCATTGGAATTATGAGATCTGTGGAAACAGCGGAGATCAGTTAGATTTCACTTGGACACTTCACCAGCTGATAACATGGGAGTTGCACCCTATTTACAAGGGCAGCGTAAATGGAAGGTAGCCCCAAAATGAAGACCAGGGAAAACCTGGTTTTAAGTTGGTGAAACGAGCAAAAATACTTTATTGCTCCTTGTTTTTACTTTTTTCCATGTGTGTGAAGCACACATTGAAAAGCAAAAAGTCTTGGATTGTTTATGTGTAGGAAGGTGACCCTTCCTGCACATAAACAGTCCTTAAAAAAAATGACATTTTGTAGCTTCTAGGTGTGCTGCGTTAATCAGCACAAATAAACAAAAAGATTCTATCAGGGTGTGATGGTGGTTGATATTTCGGATTTTTTTGTGAATTTTAAGTGTGGTGTTTCGGGCTCTCTCTCAGATTGGTGAGACGGAGGCACTATGTGCTTTTAAAATACCCCTCACACACTAAGAATCCCCTTAGTGTCATGCTTCATCATTGGGGTCTTCCCGTCCCTCTACGGGGCGGGGCGTGCTACGACCTACGAACTACGCGGGAGCACTGTTATTGTGACAGAAGGCTATGTGTTAGTGCAGTGTTGGTGATTTCAGTGAAGTGTAGGAACCTAACTATGTAAGTAAAAAAAATTAAAAATTCCCTGGCTAGTAGAAAAAATGATTTATTCGCTTCTCTGGCTGGGAATATTAAAAAGGGGTTGTGTGGTAGAGCTATTGGCTAGCTACCAGGTCGACATGTTTCACAGGCAGTCCCCTACTGTCTGCTCATCAGGACCTCTGATGGTCCCTACTAAAAGATACTCAGTTCTAAAGTAAGCCTAACGTCCTACAAATTGAGTAGCAAAAATAAGCTATCAATTTGAGCTTCAGGGCATGAGTGGGCCCTAAGTGAAGCGAAGTGAGATTCCCAAAATTTTGAAAATACTGACACAGTGGTCTCTGTAAGAGAAAAACAAAAAAACGGGAAAAACCATAAGCACATACATCTGTGGCACATAGTTCACACTCATCGTTTTTTGTTACCGTTATCATTGAGGTATCTTTTGGCAACATGTATACATTTTGATTAGTATTGGAAAAGGCAAAAAAATAAGTGATTTTTTCAATGATTTGGGCTCCCCCTTCGGAGCTTGTCAACATGTAAATGAAAACACAGAATCTTGACATACACACACACACATATGACTCAATGCTTAAGACATGGCACCCAAGGTATGAGTGTCCTTGGACAAACGGAGAAGGTTTTTTTATGTAATCGAATTACTCGTTTTCCGAGTTGCGATTACAATGGAAGGGTGGGTCGAAGGAAAACAAGATATACATACTTTTCTGGTCTAGGCTGCGTGCCTCATGAGCCGGCATAGAACGGGGGTTGTCAATGCGGTCAACTGAAAGAATAAAATAAAGCCGCACCCTCCCATCAATTTACGCGATTCAAAAGGTCGTTTTTACCTCGTTTCTTTTGAAGGCCAGATTTTGCAGACTTCTGGTCAGAGTCTCCTACTTACGTTACCGCTTACGGACACTGCCTTAATCACCCTCGTGCCGCTCCGAGGAAACATTCGCTTCTCGCTGTACTCATCTTTTTAAAGAGGAATGTTTGTTCTGCAGTGTCATCACCATGTGGTTTCAGACACTAGCGCGCTAACAAAAATGGCCGCTTTACGTGGAACACTTCCTAGTTGCTGCAGTGTCGGCAAGTGTTTCTTCTCTCTCCATTGTACACACAACAAACAGTAAAAGATTATAATTCTTTCTTATAGGTCAGCAAAAAAAGGAGAACTGACTACTATTATTGATGTTATTAAAAAAGTGTTCAGATTGGTCTTACATTTCCTACGTTTCTTACGTTAGTGCTATCACCGTGTGGTTTCAGACACTAGCGCGCTAACCAAAATGGCCGCTATACGTGGAACACTTCCTAGTTAGTTCATTTCAGTGAGTATTTTTTCTCTCTCTATTGTTCACACGACAACACAGAATAAAGAATTATAATTCTTGATCTAGTTACTGCTATTGATGTTATTAAAAATGTTCTGCGTGGTCTTATATTTCTTGCATTTCTCACGCTGAACACTTCCTGGTTGGTGCCATCTCGGCGAGTATTACTTCTCTCTCCCTTGTTCATACAACAAAAATTGTTCCTTTCTTTAGGCTCAGCAAATCTGATCCAACTACTGCTATTGGTTTTATTAGAAAAGTCTTACGTTTCAGCGGTTCAAATGTCTACATAGGCAGATGTCATGTGGGACATAGATTCCGAGGGTTGTGTGGGCAGAGGTTGTGGTTAGTATCTTTTCAGGCAGTCAGGCTTAGCAAGTGTATGTTATTAGATTCCGAGGGTTGTGTGGACAGAGGTTGTGGTTAGTCTCTTATCAGGCAGTCAGGTTTAGCAAGTGTATGTTTTTTAATTTTTATCTCCTCCAATAGGTGTTATATTGATCCCAGAGTGGAGTTCAGCAATGGTTCTTTGGGGTTCGTATTAGGTACGGTATAGAACATCATATTCGTCCCCAAGGTATATCATCATTCAGACCGTACTTGTTGAACTTGATGCGGAACACCCACCTCTGTTCTTTTTCTAGGAGGTGTTCCTCTTTTGCGACCAATTCAATTATTGTCCACAAAATGTCTTCCGCTTTGTGGCCAATTTCAAGGAAATGGTTGGTCAGTTTTGTACTTGATTTTTTGCATTTGATGGTGCTTTTGTGCTCTCCTATCCTTATTTTTATGGCCCGACTGGTCATGCTCACATATTCTAGGTTGCATGGGCACCTGATGAGATACACGACATTTGAGCTGTTACAATTGCTAAAGCTTCTCTGTTCCCACGTTGTACCATCATTGAAGGTGAGTTTTGTACTTTTCTTAGTCAGACAGCAGACCTTGCAGTTGCCGCAGGGGTGGTGACCTTGTACGAAATTTGGGTTCCTATCGAGATTGATTCGGTCGGTCCGTGGTCTTGTATGTACCAGTAAATCTCTTATGCTCTGCGCTTTTTTGTGTAAAAAAATGGGCTTAGGTAATTGAAGATTGCCACTATTCAAGATCTTCCAGTTTTTATTGATGATCTTGGTCACCTGATTGGAGCTTGTGTTAAATGTGGTTACACAGATCGGTCTCCGCTCATCCTCTTTTTGAACTTTCTCCTCAAGTAGGCTTTCTCTGCAATTATTCCTTGCTTGTTTGTATGCTTTGTCAATGATTCTTTTGGGGTAGTGGCGTGTTTCCAATTTCTTTCGTAGATCTTTGGATTGAAGTTTGAAATTGCTGATCTCTGTGCAGTTCCTTCGGAGACGCAGGAACTGACCATAGGGCAAGTTGTCTCTCAAATGTTTCGGGTGGAAACTCTGGTACATTAGCAAGCAGTTTTTTTAGGTACTTTTAAAGTGTGTAGTGGTCATCAGCCTCCCATCTTTTGGAAAGATGTTTAAATCCAAGAAAACCAGATTACTGTTCGAGGTGGTACTTGTGAACTTAAGAAAATCATCTTGTAAATTCAACCACGTTAGGAACTGTTTTGAGGTTCTTTCATCTCCATCCCAGATGATAAGGATATCATCGATGTACCTCTTCCAGGATTTTATGTTGTTCCTGAAAGGATTTCTTTGGTTCACTATCCTGGTGACCTCCAGATGGTGTACATAGAGACCAGCTATGCTAGGAGCAAATGTGCTCCCCATGCTGGTCCCATGCTTTTGGAGGTATATGGTACCTTCGTATTTGAAAAAGTTTTCTTTTAGCGCCAATGAGCAACATTTCATAATTACATTACGTGGAGTCTGATAGTCCCATTCTTCTTCGAAGAGCACATCCTCAATGATGGTGAGGGTTTCTTGGTGTGGCAGACTCGTGTAGAGACTCTCTACGTCACAGCTGATTAGAAGCTGGGTATTGGGATCAAAAGTTTGGCCTTCCAGTAGGTTCAACACATCTTTTGTATCTTTTAAGTATGTGGATGTCCATTGGACCATAGGTCTTAGAAATGCATCTGCAAATTTGGAAACAGGTTCCAGAATTGATCCGATACCCGAAACTATCGGGCGCCCTGGTGGATTGTGTAGGCTTTTGTGGATCTTTGGCAATGTATATAGGTAAGGAATCTTCGGATTTTTTTGACATAGGAATTCCCCTTCCTTTTTCGAGATCCAATTGTGGGCCAGAGCTTCCTCCACCATTGTGTTTATCTTTGTCCTTTTTTTTTCGGTCGGATCTTCTCGTAGGACCTCGTAGTTTCTTCGGTCTCTCAGAAGTCGCATGCATTCGTTGTCGTATTGTTCTTTGCTCTGTATTACCGTAGCACCCCCTTTATCTGCTGGTTTTATCACCACTTCTTTGTTATTGCTTAGTTCGCGCAGAGCTGTTCGAACTAAGCAATAACAAAGAAGTGGTGATAAAACCAGCAGATAAAGGGGGTGCTACGGTAATACAGAGCAAAGAACAATACGACAACGAATGCATGCGACTTCTGAGAGACCGAAGAAACTACGAGGTCCTACGAGAAAATCCGACCGAAAAAATAAGGACAAAGATAAACACAATGGTGGAGGAAGCTCTGGCCCACAATTGGATCTCGAAAAAGGAAGGGGAATTCCTATGTCAAAAAAATCCGAAGATTCCTTACCTATATACATTGCCAAAGATCCACAAAAGCCTACACAATCCACCAGGGCACCCGATAGTTTCGGGTATCGGATCAATTCTGGAACCTGTTTCCAAATTTGCAGATGCATTTCTAAGACCTATGGTCCAACGGACATCCACATACTTAAAAGATACAAAAGATGTGTTGAACCTACTGGAAGGCCAAACTTTTGATCCCAATACCCAGCTTCTAATCAGCTGTGACGTAGAGAGTCTCTACACGAGTCTGCCACACCAAGAAACCCTCACCATCATTGAGGATGTGCTCTTCGAAGAAGAATGGGACTATCAGACTCCACGTAATGTAATTATGGAATGTTGCTCATTGGCGCTGAAAGAAAACTTTTTCGAATACGAAGGTACCATATACCTCCAAAAGCATGAGACCAGCATGGGGAGCACATTTGCTAATGTACCAGAGTTTCCACCCGAAACATTTGAGAGACAACTTGCCCTATGGTCAGTTCCTGCGTCTCCGAAGGAACTGCACAGAGATCAGCAATTTCAAACTTCAATCCAAAGATCTACGAAAGAAATTGGAAACACGCCAATACCCCAAAAGAATCATTGACCAAGCATACAAACGAGCAAGGAATAATTGCAGAGAAAGCCTACTTGAGGAGAAAGTTCAAAAAGAGGATGAGCGGAGACCGATCTGTGTAACCACATTTAACACAAGCTCCAATCAGGTGACCAAGATCATCAATAAAAACTGGAAGATCTTGAATAGTGGCAATCTTCAATTACCTAAGCCCATTTTTTCACACAAAAAAGCGCAGAGCATAAGAGATTTACTGGTACATACAAGACCACGGACCGACCGAATCAATCTCGATAGGAACCCAAATTTCGTACAAGGTCACCACCCCTGTGGCAACTGCAAGGTCTGCTGTCTGACTAAGAAAAGTACAAAACTCACCTTCAATGATGGTACAACGTGGGAACAGAGAAGCTTTAGCAATTGTAACAGCTCAAATGTCGTGTATCTCATCAGGTGCCCATGCAACCTAGAATATGTGGGCATGACCAGTCGGGCTATAAAAATAAGGATAGGAGAGCACAAAAGTACCATCAAATGCAAAAAATCAAGTACAAAACTGACCAACCATTTCCTTGAAATTGGCCACAAAGCGGAAGACATTTCGTGGACAATAATTGAATTGGTCGCAAAAGAGGAACACCTCCTAGAAAAAGAACAGAGGTGGGTGTTCCGCATCAAGTCCAACAAGAACGGTCTGAATGATGATATACCTTGGGGACGAATATGATGTTCTATACCGTACCTAATACGAACCCCAAAGAACCATTGCTGAACTCCACTCTGGGATCAATATAACACCTATTGGAGGAGATAACAATTAAAAACATACACTTGCTAAACCTGACTGCCTGATAAGAGACTAACTACAACCTCTGTCCACACAACCCTCGGAATCTAATAACATACACTTGCTAAACCTGACTGCCTGATAAGAGACTAACCACAACCTCTGCCCACACAACCCTCGGAATCTATGTCCCACATGACATCTGCCTATGTAGACATTTGAACCGCTGAAACGTAAGACTTTTCTAATAAAACCAATAGCAGTAGTTGGATCAGATTTGCTGAGCCTAAAGAAAGGAACAATTTTTGTTGTATGAACAAGGGAGAGAGAAGTAATACTCGCCGAGATGGCACCAACCAGGAAGTGTTCAGCGTGAGAAATGCAAGAAATATAAGACCACGCAGAACATTTTTAATAACATCAATAGCAGTAACTAGATCAAGAATTATAATTCTTTATTCTTTGTTGTCGTGTGAACAATAGAGAGAGAAAAAATACTCGCTGAAACTGAACTAACTAGGAAGTGTTCCACGTATAGCGGCCATTTTGGTTAGCGCGCTAGTGTCTGAAACCACACGGTGATAGCACTAACGTAAGAAATGTAGGAAATGTAAGACCAATCTGAACACTTTTTTAATAACATCAATAATAGTAGTCAGTTCTCCTTTTTTTGCTGACCTATAAGAAAGAATTATAATCTTTTACTGTTTGTTGTGTGTACAATGGAGAGAGAAGAAACACTCGCCGACACTGCAGCAACTAGGAAGTGTTCCACGTAAAGCGGCCATTTTTGTTAGCGCGCTAGTGTCTGAAACCACATGGTGATGACACTGCAGAACAAACATTCCTCTTTAAAAAGATGAGTACAGCGAGAAGAGAATGTTTCCTCGGAGCGGCACGAGGGTGATTAAGGCAGTGTCCGTAAGCGGTAACGTAAGTAGGAGACTCTGACCAGAAGTCTGCAAAATCTGGCCCTCAAAAGAAACGAGGTAAAAACGACCTTTTGAATCGCGTAAATTGATGGGAGGGTGTGGCTTTATTTTATTCTTTCAGTTGACCGCATTGACAACCCCCGTTCTATGCCGGCTCATGAGGCACGCAGCCTAGACCAGAAAAGTATGTATATCTTGTTTTCCTTCGACCCACCCTTCCATTGTAATCGCAACTCGGAAAACGAGTAATTCGATTACATAAAAAAACCTTCTCCGTTTGTCCAAGGACACTCATACCTTGGGTGCCATGTCTTAAGCATTGAGTCATATGTGTGTGTGTGTATGTCAAGATTCTGTGTTTTCATTTACATGTTGACAAGCTCCGAAGGAGGAGCCCAAATCATTGAAAAAAATCGTTGCACTTATTTTTTTGCCTTTTCCAATACTAATCAAAATGTATACATGTTGCCAAAAGTTACCTCAATGATAACGGTAACAAAAAACGATGAGTGTGAACTATGTGTCACAGATGTATGTGCTTATGGTTTTTCCCGTTTTTTTGTTTTTCTCTTACAGAGACCACTGTGTCAGTATTTTCAAAATTTTGGGAATCTCACTTCGCTTCACTTAGGGCCCACTCATGCCCTGAAGCTCAAATTGATAGCTTATTTTTGCTACTCAATTTGTAGGACGTTAGGCTTACTTTAGAACTGAGTATCTTTTTTTTTTTTTTTTTTAAAAGACCTTTATTGCACATTTAAGTCAAGACACAGTTGAATGCCTACAACCTCTGGGGCCGGCCTCAAACATTTCAGTGATAAAGTTGGAATGTGGAAGTTTACACAGCCGTTTAGCCGGCATCCCTGAGGCCCGGCGGCAACCATTCCTAGCGTGCATCATTACTTTGGCAACTTTGTCGGACGTTATAAAGGTCTGCTTTTTAACCGTAGAACCAAACAACACGAAACAACAAGAGCACAGCATTCGAATAAAACCACAGAGCGTTCCCAGAGGGCAAATAGACTTGTATCCATCATTGAATCATCTTAACAACAGTGACGTAGACCAGGACCCCTCCCAGCTCCTCCCTCTCTTGCAATAGTCAGGCGTCCACCAAGGCTGCAGATCTCATCAGCACATACTCCCTCAGTATAATTCTAAATCTCAGTCCGACAAACACTCATCCAAATCTTCTCTCGGCGGTTCACAGATGTTTCCTCTGTATATGTTCCATGCCCCCCAGATCAGACCCCATTTCTTGGGGCAACCCCACCGGACAAACACCGCCTTCTCTGCCACCATTGCGTCATCCATATCGTTGCACCACTCTCTCAGTCTGGGCACTACAGGTGACCCCCACAGTTTAGCCACATTGCGCTTCGCAACCATCAGGCCCAACACCACCCAGTCCTGCTGTCGACGGGTCAAGTCCGTAGCCTCCCATATGTTCAGCAAGCAGCAGCGCGGGTCTAACCGCAGGGAAACATTCACAGTCTGAGAGATAGTGCGTAACACCGCTGTCCAATACCCTGCCAGCCTCCCGCAGTCCCAAATGGTGTGGTAGAACGTCCCCCTTTCTCCGCATCCGCGGAGGCAGTACTCCTGATCAGCCTTTCCTATTTTGTACAGAACCGTCCTGGTATAGTATGTACGGTGCAGGACTTTCAGCTGCACCAGTTTAAGTCTGGAGGGAATCGCCGACTCGCGAGGTGACGAGAGAGCCTCCTGCCACTCCGAGTCATCCAGGTCACCTATTTCCGCCACCCAACTGGAGCGCAACTTGGACAACATGTCAGGGAGCTTGTTAACTAGTTTCCGGTACGTGAATGAGGTGGCTTTTTGGGGCATGTGCTCGGTCAGCAGTCGGTCCTCAAGAGGGGTAGACTCCTGCAAAGTCGTACCCGCCGGAATGGCTGCCCCCAGTGCATGCCGTATCTGCATGAATCTGTACCGTTCGGACTCACCCATACCATATTTGGTCTGTAAAAAACCAAAATCCACGATTCTGTGATGATTTTTCCAGAGGTCCCCCACCACTGAAATTCCAATGTCGTCCCATGCCTTAAACCCTTTGGTATTGCCCATGTAACCCAACCTGTGTGAGTCCCATAGGGGTGTCATCTGTGTAACAGTGTGCGCGCAGTGTAGGTGTCTGTGTGCCTTATACCAGATTTGGATCGTATGACGCGTCGGGCCCTGTAGCTCAGACGGAACGGTGCGGCTATATAGATTTCTTAGCAGACCTCTGGGTTCGATATTCTGCCTATCCGCCATGTAGGCCGGGTCCGTGTGTGGGACATGTAACCAGTAGTTGATCTGTTTAAGGTGGGCAGCCCAGTAATACAGTTCAATACTAGGGAGTGCTATCCCCCCATCGTACCAGTCCCTCACCAACTTGTTCTGCGCAATGCGGGCCGGTTTCCCATCCCAGAGCAGATTAGAAATTGCCGCCGCGATGGCCTTAAAGTAGGAGGGGGGAACCGGAAACGGCGTGTTCTCCAGGAGGTACAAAAAACGAGGCAGAGCCATCATTTTAAACAGGGCGGCTTTGCCCAAAAGAGTGAGTGGAAGGGAGCGCCACACCTTGACATCCCGGACAAACCGCTCCAGGGGGGGTCTTAGGTTCAAAGCGTGGAATACGTCCGGACTAGGAGTAACGTAAATCCCCAGATATTTAAAGGGGGCAGCAGTGTATGCCAACGGACAGCCCCTCGGAAGTGGGGGGGGGTGGCCAACAAGAACGAATAGAACGGACTTCGACCAGTTAATTCTATAGCCGGATACTCTCCCGAACTTCTCACAGACATTGAGCAGCTCCGGGACTGATTTCCGCGGGGCGGTGAGGTAGAGCAGGACATCATCAGCGTACAGCGATATCCGATCTTCCCACGTTGGTGACCACCGGATACCCTTAATTGATGGTTCCCATCTAACCCAAATCGCCAACGGCTCAAGGATTAATGTAAACAGTAGAGGGGACAACGGGCAACCCTGTCTCGTCCCACGCCCAAGCGGGAAGGTCCTGGAGATGTGGCCATTTGCCACAACCTGCTCCAGGGGGCCAGTGTACAGCAGTCGGACCCACGCACAAAAGTGGGGCCCAAAGCCCATGCGTCGGAGCACCGCGAAGAGATAAGGCCACTCCACCGTGTCGAACGCCATAGTGGCGTCCAGTGAGAGCAGTACCGCTGGTTCCTGTATACTCTCCCTGCGGGCCAGAACCGCCTGTAAACGCCGCAAATTATGCGAGGTATTACGATTCTGCATGAAGCCGGACTGGTCCGGTGTATTAGAGTGGCAAGGTGGGGGGTCAACCGCAACGCCAGTAGCTTGGCGAGGATCTTTGGCTCCGCGTTGAGCAGGGAGATGGGGCGGTAGGAAGTACATTCCTCTGCCACTTTACCAGGTTTATGGATCGGGATGATAGCGGCCAGGCGCTGGTCACTCGGCAGCATACCCAATTCTAGGCTGTCCACAAGCATGTTAAGAAGATGGGGGGCTGTCGTCTGGGACGTTTGTTTGTACAATTCCACCGGGAGGCCGTTGGGTCCCAGGGCTCTCCCAGACGTCAACGCCTCGGTCGCGTCCCTTACTTCCTGCACGGTAACATCGGCCTCCAACAAAAGCGCCGCCTCCGGAGAGAGACAGGGGATCGTCAGATCCTTGATGTAGTCATAGGCCTCCTCCGTTGAGAACCCCGCCTGGGGAGCGTAGATAGCTTCGTAGTGATCAGCCAGCAGTTCGACTATAACCCCGGGGTCCGAGGTCGCCCGTCCGTCAGGCAGCGTCAGTTGTGCAATAACCCTGCCTGCCCTTTCCTTTTTATCGAGCCAGGCCAGCATCTTTCCCGCTTTATCGCCCAGTTCGTATACTCTATGGCGGGTGGCCTGGAGTGATGTCCTAACCGATTCCTTCTGGTACGCCATCCATTCTATGCGGCACAGCCGGACCGCCTGGGCGGCTCCCAGAGACGGATTAGATTCTTGTCTAGAGAGGGCCACTGTAAGGGCCTCCTCCAGGGTGCTGAGTTCTTGCTGTTGTGTTCTCCTGTGGGCCGTTACCGATGCAATCGCTTGCCCCCGCAACACTGTTTTAAACGCTTCCCATAGGGTACCCCGGGAGTCCACTGAGCCCACATTCTCTCAAAAATAGCGCTCGGCAGTGGTGGTGAGTGATTTTTTCAATGGGGCATGTTGCAGATAACTCGCATGAATCGGAAATGTACGGCACCTGTGCGAGCGGCGACTCGTGTATGTGAGCAGGAGAGGGGAATGGTCGGAGATACCTCGGGGCAGATGGCCACCTTTTCAACCCCACAAAGCCCTTCACCTGACATGAAGACATGGTCAATCCGCGAGAGGCAATTATGTGTTGCTGAGTAGTATGTGTAGTGTCTGTCGTGGGGGTGTTTGTATCGCCAGCAGTCCGTCAGTCCCAAGGCGTCTAACAGCCCGGAGAGTCGCCCGCCTCCCCGCACCGTCGCAGCCCGTGGGTGTCTATCAAGTGTATGGTCCACCACGTCATTGAAATCTCCCCCTAAAACCAGAGTTGCCGTCGGTAGTGCCAGGAGAAAGGAGGCTAGTGCAGTGTGAGCTTCGGTGTGCAGGTTAGGTGGGATGTATACAGACACGAAATTGAAGAGCTGGCCTTCCCACTGTACTGTTACCGCTGCGAAGCGGCCCTGATTGTCCACCTTAGTTTGTTTGCATATCAATGGGAAATTGTTCCGTATAAGGATCCCAGTCCCTCTAGAGCCGGACGTGAAGTCTGCATGAGTGACGAGTTTGTACCCCCACCTGTCCATCGCTCTAGAGGCCGTGCCCACTAAATGGGTCTCCTGCAGCATAACTATCGCCGGTTTACAGCGTTTCAAATACTGTAACACTAGGCCTCGCTTCACTCTATCACCCAATCCTCGAACATTCCATGTGAGTGCCGTCAGTGTTAGAGAACAGGAGGGGCGTGTCATGTGGAACTCAGGTGTATCCTGCGAGTGTGTCGCCATCTATCAGGGTGTGGTATGAGTCCAGGAGGGCTGAACTTAGTGGAGCAACGTCTCCTATGAACAGGTCACCCTCATTCGGTGCAGTGTAGCTTGTGCTGTGCCAAACATTACAACAGGTAAACAAAAAACCTAGAGCTAAAACAACCATCCAAACCCTCCCACCCCCTTCCCTGCCTCCCTGCTGTACGGGTCTGAAACCTCCCGCCTCCCCCAACTTAGCAGAGCGCTTTGTCCCATCCCAACCCATTGTACTTGCTTGTCGGGGGTGTGAAGCTCTTCAACCCGACGGCAGCTCCAATCGACCTCAGCCGCCCAGCACTGTGCAGGGCCCAAGTGTCCATAGGCAATGTATGACACACGATCGTCGGCCCTCACTCCTCGGAATACTCTCTCTCCTCCAGACCTGGCTCTGCAAATAGGTCCCGGCTATGGCCCTGGGATGGTTCCTGGTCCGATTGTTGCAGAGAGCCTCTGTCGCGTTGAAGTCTACCATCTCGCCTAGGTGCCTCCACTCGCCTCCATCCGTCCAGCCATTCCCTCGCTGCTTCTGGCGTGTCGAAGAACCATGCCCTGTGATTGTCTACGACCCTCAGTCGTGCCGGAAATAACATAGAGTATGGTATGTCCTTGTCTCGCAGGCTTTTCTTGACGTCGATAAAAGTCTTACGTCTTCGGGCCACCTCCGCTGTGTAATCAGGGAAGAACGCTATAGTGGAGTTTAGCACCTTGATTGGGGCGGAATTTCTGGCCGATTGGAGTATGGCATCCCTATCCCTGAAGTTAAAGAGTTTAGCCAGCACCGGCCGTGGCGCCGCCCCAGGCTTTGGCGTCCCCCCCGGGACCCTATGCGCCCTTTCGACAGAGAAGAATCGGGAGAGACCCTTCGGTTGCAATTTCGTCGTGATGAGCTCTTCCACATACAAATCCATCGAGCGTTTGCCTTCAGATTCCGGAATGCCCAGGATGCGGACGTTGTTTCTTCGTGACCTCCCTTCCTGATCATCCAGGCGGTCTTGTAGCTTCTTGGCAATCGCTTCCAATCGCTCAGTGGCCAGCTGTAGTTCAGAGGTGCCCTCCACTAGTGATTTAGTGACCACTTCCACCTGGGCCACCCGCTCCGTCATTTTGTGGAAATCCGCCCTCAGCAGCCCAACATCAGTAGAGATTGCTCCCACTGTCGCCTGCACACTCGTAAGCATCTTCATCAGGTCCTCCAATGTCACTTTTTTGGTGCCCTCACCCACCGGACTCTTGCCCCCCGAGGGACGACTCTCTGAGAGATTTGCGGCACTTTTTTCGAAGGCATATTTTTCTAGCTTCGCCTGTGCAGCTGCGCTTCTGTGACCTCTGTTTGCCATGACTTCAGGCCGTCAGCACGTGAGGGGCCGCTTCAGAGGACCTTCGTGTCAGAAAAATGGCGCCGAACGTGAAAGCTCCCCCACTCCTCCAGGTATGCTGCACGAGAACGCCGTTGGGCAGGGGGCGGCGTTCAGAGTGATCTCTTCCGTCGTGCGAGGGCCTTCGGTGGACCCCGAAACCCAGGCTCCTGTGTCGCACCAGGCGGCTGATGTCGCCACAGCCTCCCCCCGTTCACGGCCAGAATCAGAGCCGAGCAGCCGCAGGTGCGGAGGCTCCAGATAAGCACCAAGTCTTGTGGCGCAAGCCAGGGGGTGCTGCTTTCGCGCCCAAAAGTCCGGGACTCCGGCTCAGTGCCGGAAAATGGCGCCACTCTCAGCCCAGGGGGTCAGGGGCACCTCACGCTCCCCCGCACAGCCAGTCTATTGCACCCTCCGTCGTGAGACGCTCTACCCGCTGCCCGGCAGTCTTTTATGCAGGTGCCCAGCCGATTGGCAATGCGCTCAATGCCCGCCGAGTATCCAGTCCCACAGCTCCAACAGATAATGGCGCACTCAGCTCACGCTCTCTCCATCACGGCCTCGTACCTTCCGCAGAGCCGGTCCCGGTGCACACGCAGAGCCTCCACGCCCCAGGGCAGTCTGGTCGTGTAGGAAGGTCACTCCGACGGGGAACCCTCGCCCGTTATGGCTCAGCACTGTTGGGGGATCAGCCAACACTTCTAGGGAGGCTCGCCGTCGCCAGCACCTCCTTCCGGTATAGCCGCCCGTCTCGCGGCCACTTCCGGGCGGGGTGCAGTGTCACGGCAGACCGGTGCTTTCTCACCCGGCAGGGCCTCCACCGGACCACACACGTTCCACCAGTTATCCGAGTCCAATTTCGACCGGGGAAGCGCCAGCCGGCGTCGCTGAATCGCCGCACGCCGAATCCGTCGCCGGTGGGACACTGGAGGCGGATTCTGTATCGGATTAATGTCGAAGGAGCTGCCTCGGTGTTAGAGCACTCTCGCTACGCAGCCATCGCTGTCGGCTCGTAGCCACGCCCCCTTCTGAGTGAGTATCTTTTAGTAGGGACCATCAGAGGTCCTGATGAGCAGACAGTAGGGGACTGCCTGTGAAACATGTCGACCTGGTAGCTAGCCAATAGCTCTACCACACAACCCCTTTTTAATATTCCCAGCCAGAGAAGCGAATAAATCATTTTTTCTACTAGCCAGGGAATTTTTAAATTTTTTTACTCACATTGTTAGGTCCCTACACTTCACTGAAATCACCAACACTGCACTAACACATAGCCTTCTGTCACAATAACAGTGCTCCCGCGTAGTTCGTAGGTCGTAGCACGCCCCGCCCCGTAGAGGGACGGGAAGACCCCAATGCTGAAGCATGACACTAAGGGGATTCTTAGTGTGTGAGGGGTATTTTAAAAGCACGTAGTGCCTCCGTCTCACCAATCTGAGAGAGAGCCCGAAACACCACACTTAAAATTCACAAAAAAATCCGAAATATCAACCACCATCACACCCTGATAGAATCTTTTTGTTTATTTGGATCCACAAGGAGGGTGATTCTATCATTTCCTCTGTACTTCCCCTTTTGTTTTGGCGTTAAGCAGCACACCTAGAAGTGACAACATGGCATTTCAGGATTGTTTACATGTAGGAAGGGACACCTTCCTACACATAAACAATCCTCCCCTGTACACAGACACCCTTGCACTATGGTGCAAGGGTGCCTGAGTTGGTGCTATACTGCTAAGTGTAGCACCAACGCAGGGGGAAACGCAAGGCTGCACCATATCCTTGTAAATATGGTGCAGCCTTGCATTTATGAAGTGGCGGAGTGAGGCGTTAAGCCATAACGGCTAAACCCTCACTCCGCCACTTCCTCATACATATGCCCCTCAGTTTCCTAGGGCCTCTTGTCAAGGTGAAACCTTAGGGGAAAATGGGGAATTGCTGCAGCAATATCTGGTGCCGTCAGTAGTTCCTCATTTACCAGGGTAGGATCAGGAATCAACTTGTAATGGTATTTCCTCCACCCCAGGATTTAGTGAGGGTCATTAATCTTTTAATAAGACCCTTCTGTAGGAAACCTTCGAAGAAAGATAGACTTGCTGTTTCAAAAAAATAAATATAACCCTCAGAAGAAATTGATAACTATATTGTATGCAACATATAAACACCCAAGGAAGTCAGAAAAGTGTCTTAAAAAACAACCATTCCATTTACTACATTATTTTGAGGAATAAAAAAGGTTACTCAACACACCCATAATCCGATCCTCAGAGAAAATGCAAAATTCACCTTTGACTAAAACCATTATAATAGTGTCAAAATATAATAACAATATTCTTTCTGGTACTGCAAACCCTTTCACAATGTTCATACTATGCAGATGTATTAGCAGTAGTGGCTGGTATAAGGGAAAAGTGGTGGGCAGTGCAGAGGGACAATAACAAAAACAAAAAAGAAAAAATTGGACTTACCTGCCGCTGTCCATCATGCTCACTGCAGAAGGTCATGGGGGAACACAAACAAATTCCACACCACACTTAGACAAATGATGGGTACTAAGTGTTTCCCTAGAAGGCCACTAACAACAGTTCGTCCATTCTAATTTTAGGTGCGGGACTTAATCCGAAAGGAAATAATAACAACTTTTTCACATCCATTCTGACAATCAACAATAATTACTAGTTCCACGAGGGGCTAAAAACTTACCAATTTGACGAACAAACTGGTGTTTCCTGCCCACGTTGCCTGCCATCACCTAATGTGAAGACACACAAGCAGATATTTCAGCTAAGTTCAAGGTGCATGTTCTAATCATCTAGACTGCTAACCAACAACCGCCATCTTGTATGTGAAATGAAACCAACAGGGCATAATCACTCAAGTGTGAATGTATCCAAAGGAGGAAAGAGCTAAGTTGCCTTTAGCTTTTGGTTCAAGAATTAGCCTACACAGGATCCTAGCAGTGCCTGACTAAAAAAGCAATCACCCAGTGACCCTCTACCAGACTAAGGACAACTAAATGCATAATGTACCAACACCACCATGTGTATGCCATAGGATTGACATGATGTGCAACTAGAGACCTTAAACTCATGCAAAAACCAATTGGTCGCCATGTTATTCAATAACTGCCTGATGTACCTGGAAGTTAACCCACGTCAACATTGCTCAGTGTTAATTTGTGGTTAATGCAATAGTTCATTATGTCAATTTCAATCCAGTACCTGACACTACGTGACTATAGGTAATGTTAATGTCAAACCATGGCCAATTTCTCTGACCCTAATGTCAATTTGTATTCATACTAGGTGCATACCATGGAATAAACGCTCCATAAATAATGTGTGGTACCAGAGACCTCCACTGCTGTGTAGTTGTCCTTTCAAAAAATGATGTTCATATGGTAACAACAGTAAGGTCACAATGTGTGTCATATCCAAGTCTATGTTTTCAGGACCAGGAGCCTCTATAGGTCATAAATGTCATTCAAACAATTGTGGTCCTTTCAAGAAAGTCCATTCATTAAATTTCTCTGATTTCTAGCAAAGTGGAGATCTTGCCACCTCTCCTGTACTTTGTCACTACCTCCACTGCTTGCCAGTGGATGCCATTTTCCGTGTAATCTTTTTCCATGATGTGTTGTACAAAGGGGGAACCTTCAACTTTACACTTGATTCTGCTTCTGTGTTGTTCAATCTGTTGCTTCACCATTTGGGATGTTTGACTCACATCTATTGCAGACACATTACATAATGCATACAATATTCTGAATGTTACAGGTGGTAAACTATTTCAGAGTATATGATCTTATTTCAATAAGCAATATTTTGGTGTTTATGGGGTCTCTACAGGCAAAGCAATTTGCACAATAAAGTGACATTGTATGTTTGCTAGCCCTTACAGTGCTCTAATATTACAGTTGCTTTTAATTACCCTATGGGCTCTCACCATAAAGTCCTCAATAATTGTATTCCTCTTGAATGCTAAAAGAGGTACAGTTGTATGATGGAAACATGAAGGCCTTTACCACACATGCCTTTACATTGCAGCCTTTACAGCCATCACACATATGCCTTAACCATGCATGTCTTTAGAATGAAAATGTAAGTATTTACAGGTAAGTATGGACCCTTTACATAGATATATAAAAGGTTTAAACTTACCTGTAAAATCCTTACATTTTCCCTTCAGGTTCAAGTTTATGCTTACCTGTAAAATACTTACATTTTCGTTCTAAAGGCATGCATGGTAAAGGCATATGCTTGATGAACTTTTTACAGGTAGGTAAAACCCCTATATATATTATATGTAATACTTGTGGGTATCAGAAATAATCAGGGCTGGACTGGGAACAGCCCTGGCAGATTACTGTTCGACTGGCCCCGCAAGCGGGGGGCGGGCGGAGTGTGGGTGCTTGCAAGAAGCACTGCTCCTGCTTTTGTTACAGGGAGGCGATATTGCAGTATTGCAGCACTGCTGCAAAACCGACCCCAGTGACAAAACCGGCCCCCATGGACACAAAACCAGCCCCCACTCCTCCAGGGCCTCCGGGCAAATGCCCGGTCCCCGCTGCGGCCAGTTCAACACTGGGAACAATGCACAGAGTTTAATTCTCAGTATACTAGTTTCCCACCAGGGTTGGTAAGTATAATACAAATTAATTTTTTACAGAGAAGAAATAAGTGTCTGAAAGCTGACTCTTGTATGATGGCTTCTTTTACTCACACATGGAATTCATTTTCAAACACCCACCACGTTTTTCATGCTTACTGTGCTCCTTCAGGGCTGTTGCAAACATCGAAAAATAAATACATAATTGCCAACCAAAAATAATTACAGAAATATTACAAAGATACATTGCATTCCTTTTTAATTCAATTACTCCAATGTCATAAACTAATTCATAGATTTCTTCGTTTCCTTTTTATAATCACTTCTAAAAAGCACTCCTGCTCTTAGTTTAAAGACAACAGTTTCCAATTCTAGATACACACATGTGATATTGCATCCTGACAAGAGAATAATGTAGGTTTTTGATGGGAAACAGCCACTATAACGCAGCCATTTCCACGCTATACTTAACCATGCATGCTTTACAACGCATGCGTGGTTACCACATATAGCCTTTACCACGCATTGCTACACTATGAAATATGTTGTAAAGGAATGTGAGTAGAAGAAAGAATTAAAAAGGGGGCTGGTGGGGCTTGGGGGGGTCCCCCCCAAAAAAACTAAGTGGGTTTAATAAAAAGAAATAAAAGTCTTACCTAAAAAAGCTCTTCTGTGCTTCTTGTCCGTCTTTCAATGAGCCTCAATAACTACGTAATAACGTACGTGCGTCTACGTACTGATTTTACAAAAAAATTAAAAAAGGACCACTTAAAACAGAGTATGAAGAAGGAGAAGTCCGTTGATAGAAAAATAAGGAAAACTGTGAGTAATTTTCAGTGGCGGCTGGTGGAATTTTAAACTGGTAGGGCGTATACAGAACGAGTCTCTGCCCCGATATCGTACTTGTGAAATAGTGAGCTCCGAGAGTGTGCACCCCAGAAGCGTCATGGTGAGAGTTAATCTCCAGAACTAGTTTTCCTGTCACCTGCAGGCATAGGAGATATGGCCGTGAACACTTTAGTCACAGGGATTCATTGTACTTGTAGTATGAGCATCAGTGTTTTTAGTAGGGAATAAGTTATTGCAGTTTTATACATAGTTTTTAGAGTGACATTTAGGAGGAAAATTACTAGTGGCTGCAGAGTATACTTGTTCATTCAAATGTTTATATAAAAGGTCGGCTGTGCACGGAGACGTGAAAAAACCCTCTGGCTCCCACATGTGTTCTTGTTGTTGTTTCCTTGCACCTTTCACTCTCTCGGTTGAGTGGTGTAAGTTATTAACACACTTGCCTTTGCTTCCAAGATGCCCCCGGTTCCAAATCCATGTGCAACACTTTATGTTCATGCTGCCGAACCTATGTTTAAAATGGGAAATTCTTAGCGAACTGAAAATGCATACTTGCCTCCCTCCGAAACACTACACCTATGAATCGCGACGAACATAAACTCAGTTACCACACAATTCAGAGCAGTGTGAATAACTATGGAGGGGAACATGCGATCTTTTTAAAAGCAGTTCCTACAACAATTTTTGTTTAACACTGCAGGATCACGTTGTACAAGCCCGGTCCCTCTTACACAGTGTATGCAACCCCTACCTCCCCCTCACCGACAGCGTCCATGAAAAAAATAAAATAAATGTACCTGCTGCCTCGCCGTCTTGGTGCTCAGCTCCTCTGCGATGCACAGGCCCCCAGACAACTCCTGACCTTTAGGCCAATCCACACGCTCTTCTGCCAGACTCGAATCCTCGGCTTCCCGCCTGCCACACGCCTTTCCCAATTCGTCACAGTGTGGGTCTCACCACGCCCTGGAATAAGTTGGGAAAGGGTGGGGTGACAGTCTCCACTCTTTGATTGAGGTGGAGGGTTAGCGATCCTGGGCTTGGATTTAAAACGCCCGTGGCTAACTTCACCTCCACGCCATCAGGGGGTGGAGACTGGGCCCTGAAGCTCAGTCTTTGCCGAGCTGATGACATCACAGCCTTCACGGCTGTGAGGTTCTCAGCCGGCAAACACTTAAGCTTCTTTGCGCCCGCAAGGGGTCAGTCACGTCACTTGACATGCCTGCATCTAGTCACGGCGGTGGTATCAGTGATTGGGGCTGCTCGGGCAGACAGTGCCTGGCTGTTTTGGCTAATGGTCATGGAGACTGGAGACTAAATTAATATATTATTTAAAAGGAAAAAAAGGGATTTTTTTTAAAATAAATAAAATATTATCTAGCACTTTTGGCAACGGGGCCGGAGCCTCGACGCCCACAGGCAGAAACCGCCATTGGTAATTTTATTTATTATACTCATTTTTAATGTTAGGCATTTTAAAAATTATATTAATAGTTATAAACTAAAAAAAAGCACCGCAGGCAGTAAGGGTGTGGTAGGATTGGGGGCTGGGGGGAGGGAACATGTAAGGTATTGGGGCAGGGATCGGAGAAAGCATTTACCATGAAAATACCATTATCATGCATAGTTTTATAATGAAAATCCTTGTATAATTATGCGTGGTAAAGGTATTTTTGTTCGTGGTAATGCATATTCGTGGTAATTGCATTCGCGTTGTAACGCATGCGTGGAAAAGGCATGCGTTGCAACGTAATACGTTGTAATCACATATAACATTGCGGTGGTTCACAATGTGCCTTAATAGTCTACAGTCCCACTTAAGTCGTACAGATAACAGCTTGCAAATCTAAATATATACATTTAACTCTGCATCCTAACTCAAATTAGTACAACACATTCTTATCAACATTATTGGGATTCACATTATCCTACAATGATCTATAGTCTCGTAGCCATAGATGTTAGTTATTTTTATACACATTCTATAATGTTCAATAATGAACCTTCTTCATGTTGAAACAAAAATTGAGTAGAGGTGAAAGAATACTTTTTGTGTACTTCGTCCCTTACGTATATGTTTTACAGAATGTGAAACTCTCATAGATTGTTTTCTGAAATTATATTCCTTTGTGGTGACAAATCAGTGCCTTAGTAAATGTCTGTGATTCATAAAGATATGCCTAGTTATACTCTGTATGCACCATCGGTAATTTGACAAATAAATTACTCATTTTATGCTATTTAGTGAAAAATACTTTAGCCAATTTAATTCATTGCTCCGCTGTATTGCATCAGGGTCACTTCTATTTACTTCACTTTTGTTTCTGAAAACACATCTAAAACCACCCTTTAGCATAACCACACGACATGGACCTCTGCTTAACTAGTTCTGGGTATTGCAAATAGGTATTCTCACCTTTCTTAAATGCTGCCTTTCTTCTTAATCATCCTCTGAGCTTAAGGTGCCTCCTCGAATTTCATAGGTGTCCCATGATAAGGGATCTAAAAATGAAATCCATTTGACGTATTCAGATTCATTTCTAATTAGTCAATTTACACGGTTAGTGTTGCACCTTAATTTATCTTGTGTTCAAATAATGGCAATGCATCACGTGCACGGTAACTAATTATTTTTCTAAGAAACCAGAGACAGCTTAGTCTCATAATTACAGTCAGATGGAGAGAGAGTAATTACATCATTATAATTGCTACATTTTAGCCTGGCAGCGCTTCAAACATATTCCTTAGTGCACTTGTCTTAAAGCAAGTACAAAAATGAACTCACCATTGTCTGCACGTTATGTATCCACCATCTGTAAATAAGATCGTACCAAGGGGCATATTTACAAGGGCTTTATCTACACTTTTTTTTCTTAAAAAGCCAAAAAAGCAGAGATAAAAATATCGCTCTATTTACAAGAGGGTGCTAACATGCATAAATCGATGATAGCACCCTTTTGCATTACGCCTACATTTGCATCTCTAATGAGATGCAAAGTGGGCGTTCCTGACATACACTACATGTCAGGACATCAATAGCGCGGATTCGCGCTATCAGCAAGGATGCCCTAGCATTTTAGCAGACGTTAGTTTTTGGAGAAAACTGCTGTTTTCTACAAAAACTAACGTCTGCTAAATTCTTGATTTAGCCACCCCTAACATAGGGGGTGGATTGTGCTGATACAACCCTGTGGGTCGTATTAGCAAGGTTATTGCCCTTTTGCAGGGAACATTGCTGGGAAACAGCGATGTTCCCTGCAAAAGGGAGCTAACCTCGCTATCTCTGGAATTTTTATCGCCCTGGAGTAATGCGTTGTTAATTACACGCTACCAGGGCGATAAAAAGTAGAGATAGCCTGCGATAATCTAATTATCGCTAAGCATGGCCAGCGATAATTATCGCTGGCCGTTGCTAATATGCCCCAAAATACTTACAAAAATGGCTACATGCTCACCCGGCAAATCGTTTCAATATCAATATTTGGCATGGTGGTAACACAAAAATCTATAAAATTAAATTATTTTATCGCCCGATCACTCAAATAAATGAAGCAGCATTGCAGTAGAATTACATTATAACAGTACAAAAAAACAAATTCCTAGAGGTTATCTACATTCTAACCGCACATTTTATTTAAAATTCTATGCATTAAGACAAGTGCTCATTACAAATATATTTGAAGATGTAATTAAAAAGTAATGCAATGTATCTTTGTAATATTTCTGTATTCGTTTTTTTGTTCGCACTTAAGTATATATTTTTCTGTGTTTGCAATAGCCCTGAAAAGCGCTGCATGCACAACACACATCTTGGTTGTTTGAAAATGAATTCCATGTATGAATAAAAGAAGCTGTCATACAAGATTAAGCTGACAGACACTGATTTCTTCTCAGTCAAAATTGTTCAATAATAATTATGACACAGCACACAACAAAACTCCAACACCAATTTATAAAAATAGGAACTATTTTTTATCCTTAAAATGATACCAAAATGAAGAAAAAAAACAATGTAGGGAACCGGAGATATGAATTTTTAAAGATTTTGCACTATATAGCACATAGAAGCCTATATCGCTTATTGGAACCCCTTGTGGTAGGTCTCAGTCAAAGTTTTTAGCCTTCTGACTCAGAAACTTTTCTGGAGCTTTTCTTCCCAGGGTTCCTCAAAGCACTCAGCCAGTTCGGATTCAGTAAGGGTTTGCCGGACTGCCTTCCGATGAGCTCCCAGTCAAATCCATGGCAGTGAGACCTCTGAAGCTCTCCAGTGATGCAAACCAGAGATCCAGGCCAGCTCACGGTTGAAGGTGGGTGTCTTAACTCCCGCAGTGGGTCCTGGTCACCTTTTCTACATTCCGACTTAGAAACTTTTACGGAGCTTTTTCTCCCTGGGTCGTTCGATGCTCTTCTCCAGGCTGGATTCTGTGAGGGTTTGGCCGGCTTGGTTTTTGACTGACTCCTGGTCAAACTCTGGGAGTTGGACCTCCGAAGCTATTCAGCGGGGTGAACCTGGAGGGCAGGCCGGCTCGCGGATGAGGGTCGCAGGCTTAGCTGGCAAAGTCGAGTCGGTCCATTTATGGAGCTTTTTTCAAAGCTCTCCTAACTTCTGGAACTTCTTCCTGAAGTTCCTTTAGAGTTCCAAAACTGACTCCAAGGGTCTGGAAGCTCTAAGATGATCCTTGAAAGTTTGGAACTTCAATTTCCACAATCTACATGGAGAAAACCCTTACAAATCCACTGGTAGTACTCTAGGCTGGGGATTCTTGGTGGTGATGGTCAGGATGAGTTCAGTTAACCTGTAGCTTGCAGGGAGTCCACTCTTTAGTCCTTTTAAAGAATGTTTCATCCACAGGGCTGTAGTCCTAGATTGTACAGCAGGCGCAGTCAGTCAGAGTACAGGGCCTGGTTGGTGAAAATCAAATATCCAGCATGGATCCTTCTTCTTTCTTTAGTTTTAAGCAGCAGATCTGAGGGTCACTGCATCTCTCAGATACTTATTCAGTGTTCTCTGGGGTCACACAGGAGGGCAATCCTGTCCAATGAGGTGCAAGGCAACACCTCCTAGTATGACTATTTCCTCCAAAGTGTGGCACAATGGTATCCCAGAAAGCTATATTTCTCCAAAATTCAATATGGCTGAAGTCTGAGCTGAGAGACAAGAGCTGGCTAAACCAACCTCCAGGATAGCTCATCTCCTTACACTCCCTCCCCTGGCATCTGCACATTCCTTCCTTAAACCTGCCATCTGGCTGGTTTCAGAGGGTAGAGACTTAATTAAATTGTATGTTGTATTGTGTTGGCCTGTCTTCACCTCCTTTTGAAGATGACCCCCTTCCCCTTACTCTGGCATTTCTATGTGGCAGAACCCTCTCCTCCCAGAATGGCTCTTTCACCCAGGGGGCTACTTATCACCTCATCAAACCAGCCTGGCTAATCCACTTAACTCTGACCAATCAGAGCAGAGCATTGAAAGGCTGAATTTTGACTTAAAGACAAAAAAGTCTTATAACTTATTGTCTGTACATTTTAGGATAAATTCAACAATAGCATATTGTTGGATTTATCAATACTATTCTACTGAGTCCCTGAATAATATTTTCTGTGTTTCCTGGTGGGAGTTATTAGATTCTTGCTATGTTAACCTATGGGCTGGGGAACTGCAATGGGGAAAATAAGCTGGGCAATTTTTCCATCACCAAGGCTTATAAAAACATAATTTACAAGGACCCTGCCTATATCTTCAGGACCCCCACCCCTGGAACACCGTGGGGAGACTTTGGTGGTTCTGCATATGTAAAGATATTGCAGATATTTGCTCTGCAGTGCTCCTAACACAAAAGTCGATTTTGGGAAGCACTTTACTACAACAAGGGAGGTCAAATGTGCCATTTGACTAAACCCAAGGCATATAAAACCTATTTTATAAGGGTCCTTCTTAAAAGTACCTGATCCCCCACCACTGTGACACCACCTGAAGACCATGAGGATACCTATTATGCCAAAATATTTTAGCTTGCTAATTTTTAGGTGCCCCAAACACCAAAGTTGAGTTTGGGCACAATTTACATTTACATTTTGAAAGCAGTCCTGAAACAGAGCTGCTTTTAAACTGACCTCTGGCTTCAGAAGTGCACAAATGTAAGTGCAGAAACGGCTACTGGTGTCTAACCTGCCATGCCTAATATATTCTAGGGATTTAAATGTAGTTTCAATCCCCCTGCTCTATTGTGTACTATGACCCTATGGAGACGGTCATGCCAACAGAGCCAACCCTAATCCATAGTGTACCCTAGTATATGTACGTGTTTTTATTGTAATCTAAGTGTGTTTTCAGTAAAGCACTGGCCCTGGGCCTGGTTAAGCAGGGCCCAGTGATGGTCAGAGTCAGTTACCACCTGTACCACTCAACAAAACAAATAGGGGTGCCCAGGGCACAAGGTTGACTTTGCAACATATGCACACACACATGCATACATATATATGTACGTCTGTGTATATATATATACATATATATAAAATAAACACACACACATATATATATATATATATATTACCTACTGGCGGTCGCCAGTAGGTAGTTAAAGTTAGGACCTAGTTTCCATAGGAAATCCGCAACATTCTATTGAGAATAACTTTGGCGCCGGTGGACGAATCTTTGCGAATTTCTCAAAGAAGATGGCCTGCTCCGCTCCTTCCCTGAAAGTTTGGGGGGATTCATCAAGTGGGGGCTGAGATAAAAGGTGGTCCCAAAACGTGTTTTCCCCATGTTATTTTCCATAGGACGTTTAGACACGGCTACAGCTCGAACGGCTGAATGGATTTATAAGAAATTTGGTAGAAAGGTAGAGTCCGGCTCGCAGATTACGCTTTTATTTGAATGGTGTAAATCTGTTCAGTAGTTGCTGAGAAAATTAACTTTGAAAAAATATATATTGGGCTACATTGGGCTATATATATGTTAGAGCCCAAATGTAGCCCAATGTAGCCCAATGTAGCCCAAAGATGGCCACCAGAGACAAAAAAAAACAAATGTAGCCCAAATATCAGCCAGATGTAGCCCAACTATAGCCCAATGACAGAATGTCCCAGAGTGTTCTAAAGAACAACTAGAGCGCTAACAGTCTTACTTATGACAAAAGTATGGCACACCTGAAGTCATCTTGATTGGAATAAAGTGTTAACACTTAAAACATTTCATTTGCAAAGGAACAAAATGAGGGGGTTCATTTTGCCATAGAAATTATGATTAGTGCTGAAGAAAGAAAATTTAGGGCACATTTTGAGTGACTTCTCAAATCCTCTTATATTTCATTAAAATAATTCTGATATGCTGTCTCCCAAGATGGCCACCAGAGACAAAAGAGCCCAAATGTAGCCCAAATATCAGCCAGATGTAGCCCAACTATAGCCCAATGACAGTAGTTAGGACCTAGTTTCCATAGGAAATCTGCAACATTCTATTGAGAATAACTTTGGCGCCGGTGGACGAATCTTTGCGAATTTCTCAAAGAAGATGGCCTGCTCCGCTCCGCTCCTTCCCTCAAAGTTTGGGGGGGATTCGTCAAGTGGGGGCTGAGTTAAAAGGGGGGTCCCAAAACGTGTTTTCCCCATGTTATTTTCCATAGGACGTTTAGACACGGCTACACCTCGAACGGCTGAATGGATTTATAAGAAATTTGGTAGGAAGGTAGAGTCCAGCTCGCAGATTACGCTTTTCTTTGAATGGTGTAAATCTGTTCAGTAGTTGCTGAGAAAATTAACTTTGAAAAAATATATATTGGGCTACATTGGGCTATATATATGTTAGAGCCCAAATGTAGCCCAATGTAGCCCAATGTAGCCCAAAAATGGCCACCAGAGACAAAAAAAAACAAATGTAGCCCAAATATCAGCCAGATGTAGCCCAACTATAGCCCAATGACAGAATGTCCCAGAGTGTTCTACAGAACAACTAGAGCGCTAACAGTCTTACTTATGACAAAAGTATGGCACACCTGAAGTCATCTTGATTGGAATAAAGTGTTAACACTTAAAACATTTAATTTGCAAAGGAAAAAAATGAGAGGGTTCATTTTGCCATAGAAATTATGATTAGTGCTGAAGAAAGAAAAATTAGGGCACATTTTGAGTGACTTCTCAAATCTTCTTATATTTCATTAAATAATTCTGATATGCAGTCTCCCAAGATGGCCACCAGAGACAAAAGAGCCCAAATGTAGCCCAAATATCAGCCAGATGTAGCCCAACTATAGCTCAATGACAGTAGTTAGGACCTAGGCCCAGATGTAGGTAAAAAATATTTACCGATTCTTAATTACCGAATTTTACCGATTCGGTAATTAAGAATCGGTAAATATGAAGGGTGGACATGTAGGTCCATCCAGATGTGTATTTTACCGATTCAGTAAAAATCGGTATTTACCGAATCGGTAAATACCGACCGGTAATGCTCCATTCATTCCTATGGGCTTTGAAGCCCATAGGAATGAATGGGGCATTACCGGTCGGTATTTACCGAATCGGTAAATACCGATTTTGACAAGGGTGCAGGGGGTGTCACTTTGACACCCTCTAGCACCCCCAAAAAAGGGTTGGGGGCCATATGGCAGGCATACCTGCCCTAAGGGCAGGTCTGCCTGTCATATGGCACAGGTGTGCATGCACACATGTGCATGCACACCTGAATCGGTATTTCACCATCAAATTGAATTTGATGGTAAAATACCGATCTCTTAGGCCTTGTGGGACTCATAAGAGTCCCACCTACATATCAATTTTACCGAATCTGTAAAAATACCGGTCGGTAAATTTACCGACCGGTATATTTACAGATTCGGTAAAATTACCGATCGGTAAATTTACCGAACGGTAAATTTACCGATTCTGCCCCCTACATGTCAAAATCCTTTTACCGGTCGGTAACGGCCGAATTCGGCCGTTACCGACCGGTAAAACCCTACCTACATCTGGCCCCTAGTTTCCATAGGAAATCCGCAACATTCTATTGAGAATAACTTTGGCGCCGGTGGACGAATCTTTGCGAATTTCTCAAAGAAGATGGCCTGCTCCGCTCCGTTCCTTCCCTGAAAGTTTGGGGGGATTCGTCAAGTGGGGGCTGAGATAAAAGGTGGTCCCAAAACGTGTTTTCCCCATGTTATTTTCCATAGGACGTTTAGACACGGCTACAGCTCGAACGGCTGAATGGATTTATAAGAAATTTGGTAGAAAGGTAGAGTCCGGCTCGCAGATTACGCTTTTATTTGAATGGTGTAAATCTGTTCAGTAGTTGCTGAGAAAATTAACTTTGAAAAAATATATATTGGGCTACATTGGGCTATATATATGCTAGAGCCCAAATGTAGCCCAATGTAGCCCAATTTAGCCCAAAGATGGTCACCAGAGAAAAAAAAACAAATGTAGCCCAAATATCAGCCAGATGTAGCCCAACTATAGCCCAATGACAGAATGTCCCAGAGTGTTCTAAAGAACAACTAGAGCGCTAACAGTCTTACTTATGACAAAAGTATGGCACACCTGAAGTCATCTTGATTGGAATAAAGTGTTAACACTTAAAACATTTCATTTGCAAAGGAACACAATGAGGGGGTTCATTTTGCCATAGAAATTATGATTAGTGCTGAAGAAAGAAAAATTAGGGCACATTTTGAGTGACTTCTCAAATCCTCTTATATTTCATTAAAAAAAATTCTGATATGTAGTCTCCCAAGATGGCCACCAGAGACAAAAGAGCCCGAATGTAGCCCAAATATCAGCCAGATGTAGCCCAACTATAGCTCAATGACAGTAGTTAGGACCTAGTTTCCATAGGAAATCCGCAACATTCTATTGAGAATAACTTTGGCGCCGGTGGACGAATCTTTGCGAATTTCTCAAAGAAGATGGCCTGCTCCGCTCCGCTCCTTCCCTGACAGTTTGGGGGGGATTCGTCACGTGGGGGCTGAGATAAAAGGGGGGTCCCAAAACGTGTTTTCCCCATGTTATTTTCCATAGGACGTTTAGACACGGCTACAGCTCGAACGGCTGAATGGATTTATAAGAAATTTGGTAGAAAGGTCGAGTCCGGCTCGCTGATTACGCTTTTCTTTGAATGTTGTAAATCTGTTCAGTAGTTGCTGAGAAAATTAACTTTGAAAAAATATATATTGGGCTACATTGGGCTATATATATGTTAGAGGCCAAATGTAGCCCAATGTAGCCCAATGTAGCCCAAAGATGGCCACCAGAGACAAAAAAAAACAAATGTAGCCCAAATATCAGCCAGATGTAGCCCAACTATAGCCCAATGACAGAATGTCCCAGAGTGTTCCAAAGAACAACTAGAGCGCTAACAGTCTTACTTATGACAAAAGTATGGCACACCTGAAGTCATCTTGATTGGAATAAAGTGTTAACACCTAAAACATTTCATTTGCAAAGGAACAAAATGAGGGGGTTCATTTTGCCATAGAAATTATGATTAGTGCTGAAGAAAGAAAAATTAGGGCACATTTTGAGTGACTTCTCAAATCCTCTTATATTTCATTAAAAAAATTCTGATATGCAGTCTCCCAAGATGGCCACCAGAGACAAAAGAGCCCAAATGTAGCCCAAATATCAGCCAGATGTAGCCCAACTATATCCCAATGACAGAATGTCCCAGAGTGTTCTAAAGAACAACTAGAATGCTAACAGTCTTACTTATGACAAAAGTATGGCACACCTGAAGTCATCTTGATTGGAATAAAGTGGTAACACTTAATACATTTAATTTGAAAAGGAACAAAATGAGGGGTTTCATTTTGCCATAGAAATTTTATATATATATATATATATATTCACTGAAAAAACCATAGGTTTTAAACACGTTATAGTTAGGAAGTAGCATTTAAAAAACCTATGAAATTCACTGAAAAAACCATAGGTTTTACACACATTATGGTTAGGAAATAGCATTTACAAAACCTATGAAATTCACTGAAAAAACCATAGGTTTGACACCAGTTATAGTTAGCTGGAAATTTTACTCGCATAAAACCAATGAAATTCCCACGTTATAGTTAGTTGGACTCACTATAACTTGCGCGTGCAATGCACTGCTGATGACGTCACATATTACATCACTCATGACATGGTCAGTGACATAGCAAATCTCTATAGGTATGAAATGTAATATTTTTTATAATGAATTTTATATTGTATATTTATGTAATACTATTTTTTAATGTATATTTTTCCCTTTTTTTTTTTTTTTTGCCTTGATGCGCTCCCGGTGCACAGGTACTGGTGAGCGTCCCGTTAGCGCTATTGCCGCGAACGAAAATATCATCGTGACGTATCGCGTAGCCGCGTGATGCGTCTTATGACGCACGGCGTACGCGCACCCGGAAGCCCCCGGGCGCGCACCGGGGCACGTAGCGTAAGCGCGTCGGGTCATGTGACCTGAACATAACACTTTTCATTGGTTCACAACACTTTTGGTTTCCAAATGATAAAAGACCGGGTCATGTGACCTGAAAATAACACTTTTCATTGGTTCAGAACAGTTTTGCTTTCCAAATGATGAAAGCCCCTACCTTTTTTCCTCATTCTCACTTTGTTCTTTGAGTGAGGAAGACCTGTTTTCATTCATTAAGAAATGGCTACAGTAGCAGCAGCAGCAGGAGCATCTGCACCACCACCACCACCACAAGGACCACCACAACACCACATTGGTAGTGAAGAAGAGGAGGAGGAGGAGGAGGAGGAGGAGGAGGAGGAGAGGAGGATCCTGCCTGAAGACAATCCCCCTTACAAACCGAGAGAGCACATTGTGTGGGAGTTTTTTAAATTCCCAAGAGGCCAGAAGAAAGTCAATTCGGCAAAAGTGACTTGTCTGATCTGTGGCTGTGAACTTTCCAGGGGGAACCCTACAAAAAAATATTATTTTGGTAATTACACCATGATTCGCCACATGCAACGCAGGCATCCTAACAACTATTCTGCGGCAGAGGTGAGAGAACTGTCCAGAAACCTTCCCCAATCGTCTTCCAGAACCTCAACAAGCAAAGAACCCACTCCATCGGGTCCAGAGGCAAGGGAGATGGTCCCAAACATCCAAACCAAGTTTGGAGGTTTTATAATTGTTTGCATCTATTGCAGGACTACAATTACGTATGGCGAAAAAAGTATAAACTTTATCAACCGTGCAGGAGATAACCATATCTGCAGAAAAAAACCTTAATTTTTTTCCTGATTTTTTTTGCTCCAGTTGAGCCGTTTACAATTCCCTGTTTTTTGTTTCTCCCCATAAAAATTACAAATAAATATAAAATTGTTCATAAAAGCCAAAAAAAGTAAAAAATTTTCAAAAAAAACAAAAAAAATATAAAACAACAAAAAGAATTAAAAAAACAAGTTCTTTTTAGAACTACCTCCAATTTATAAAAAAAACTACATTTTTAAAAAACTCTGTCATTCTTTTTTCTCCAGGGTACGCGCACCGGTACGCACCCAAAAAAAAAATGTTTAAATAAAGGAGTGAGCATGAGGGAAGGACACAGAGGGAGTGATGTTAAGAGAAAGAGAGCTAGAGGGAGCAACACAGAGGGACTGTTTATTACATTTATAGAGAAGGTGTAATAGGGTGTAAGTGAGAAAAGGAAAATGAATAAGGGAGCGAAAGAAGGGAAGAGAGAGGAAGAAGACTAAAGCAGAGGTACTGGGAGAATGTGAGTGGGTGTTGAAATTAAAAGGATGGAAAGTAAAGGATGGGGAATGAGGCGTAGTGACGGAACCGGAGTAAAGGAACAACGGTGAGGGAGGGTGAGAAAAGAGCAGTGAGTGTAAGTAAAGAGGGGTGAAAGAGGGTGGATAAAAGTGAATAAGGGTAAGACATGGGGAGTGACAGAGAGAAAGGACAGAGAGAGTAAAGGAAGGAGTGACTGAAAGGGTCTGAGTGAAGCAGCAAAGTAAGGTAAGTGAGGGAGTGTGGGTGAGTTGTAGGGAGTGAGCATGACGAAAGAGTAGTGACAGAGTGAGGGGACAGAGACAGCGATGGTAAGAGAGACAGAGTGAGGGAATGGAAGTGAGGAACTGTGAGGACAGACGGACTGAGAGAAGGAGTGAGAGGAGTGAAGTAAATGAGTAAGGGAATGAGTGAGGGAGCGAGGGAAGGGAACAGAGGGTAAGGGAAGTAAAGCAGGGGGACTGAAAGAAGTTGAATGTGGTAGGGGAGTAAGGGAAAGAGGAGTATCAGATTCCAAAGTACTTTTATTTTGGTACACAGGAACAGAGATGGTAGTTCCCAAATCCCACCAAGCAACAACCGAGAGCTTGAGCTGACAAGTCTCCCAGAATGTTACTTCAGCGGGAAGGGGGTAGTGGATAAAATACCAAAAGAGAGAAGAGAGAGAGTTCTGGTGATTCCTCTCACGGTCCGTCCAGCAGACTTCTGTTTGAAGAATTACCTGCAAGAATTTTACATTAATTTTAATAACTCTCCTGTAGCCTACTCATAACTCTAATACTCTGGTCTACTCCTTTGTATTCCTACCATTGCTATTCCAGAACTCTGCTGCTCTTCTATTTTCTATTTTCTTCACAAGGTGTTTAGTGATTGCAGGCTCCGTCAGCCAAATATTTTCTGTAAAACACAAACTCACTTAATATCGTGTGCCTTCTCTATCCCTGTCCTTTCCCTGATTATTAGCTTTCCTCAACTTACTTAATTTTCCTTTCTGTGTGTTCTAAGTTCTGTGGTGCCTGTCAGTTTTTCCTCTGTAAATCTTGTGAGATTTATTCTGTGCTAAAATGAAATTCGCAAGATGATTAGTCTTAAACTCTGTTTCTTTAAACACCTGCACTAACATATGGGTCTTATTAAACTCACTTAATTCGTTTTCTGTGTTGTCTTGTGCTTAGGTCTGTGTTTGTCCTTCTAACTTGAACTTCTACTGTTAAGTTTTCCGAAGAAGATGCACTCTGGTGAAGACACTTTAATTTCTAGGATTGCTGTATATCAGGTAAGTCTTTATCTTCTCAAAACATTAATTTACTGTGACTTAGGCTTCAAAACCCAGCTTAACACTTAGCTCTTGTTGACTTCTTTTTTCCTCTCAGCTCCGTTCCTGTGGTTTGCCGGCTTTGCAGTCTTCAGCCGAAGATTACCTCAGCGAAGTTTTATTTAGCGCCGCTAGAGGTCTCAAGGATGTCGGCAGGCTGAAGGGCACGGTTCGTTAACAGGTTAGGGAAAGTGAATGCGGGGTTCTAAACAGGGAGGGCAAGGAGACCGGGGAAGCGGGGAAATGGTCTACTAATGAAGGGGAACGAAAATTAGAAGCCTACGGGACGGAAAAGGCTAACTAGGGTTTCTCTGAATCCGGACACTAAAAACGCTCCTCCTCAGGCAGGGAATCAGGTGAAGTGCGCAGTTCTCCGCACTTGCTCGCTTCACCAGCATTCGATGTTTACTGTGGCAAAAGACTAGACCGCTGACTCCGCAGTGCGTCAGTGGCCACTCTTATATTCCATTGGTGTACTAATTTCGTCCATTGTTTTCCCTGAAGGTGATTTTGTTTACTTATTCCACTAGACCGCGCTAACACGGCGATCTGGAAACTTGGGGTTCTGACAGGAGTAAACATGGAGGATAAGAATAAGTGAGGGAAGCAGAGTAAGGAAACAGGAGTGAGGTAGGGTGGGAGAATAGTAGTGAGGTTAAAGCAAAGGGTGATGACAAACTACATTTTTTTAGTCACACTTACCATATAATTAATGTAACTTTAATTACATGTTTTACTACACTTTGTATCTGTGAAAGAGAGAAGAAAAAATTAGTTATAATTAGTAAAATATATATTTTAAAATAGAAGAGACAAGTCAAGAGGTTAAAAATTATAAAAGTATACTAAGAAATAAAGTAAGAGTGAAGGACACAGAAATGGGAATAAAGTAATGTAGAAGGACAAAAAGAGGGAAAAAGAAATAGAAGGAGAGCAAATTACTAAGAGTAAGGCAGATACATTCAGTGACAGAGAGGAAGAGAAGAAGAGAGAAATGAACTGAAGGTAAGAAAGATACTAAAAGAATGTGAGTTAGCAAAACTAAATCAGGAAAGAGGAGTAAGTAAAAAGGGAATGACTGAGAGGGAAAGGAGTCTGATTGAGGATGCATTTACAAGAATGAAGAATGGGAGATGACTGAGAGTGAGTGAAGGAGAGTCACAGAGTGAAGGGATGAAGGGAGAGAGGATAATATAGAAGGATTGAGGGAAAAGGAGTGAGGAAGTTAGTAGACAGAGGGACCAAGGGAAGGACTGAGTTAAGTGGAGTACAATGAGTTAGGAAAGGAAAATGAGTAAGGGAGCAAAAGAAGGAAAGATAGGGGAAGAGGATTAAAGCAGTGGTACTGAGAGAATGTGATTCGGTGATGAAAGTAAAGAGAAGGACACTGAAAGATAGGAAATGAGGGGTAGTAATGGAACCGGACTAAAAGAAATGGGGTGAAGAACGATGAGAGAGGAGCAGTAAAGTTGTTGTAAGAGAAATGATAGAAGGTAGATAAACACAAGTGAGCATAACACAAGGAGAATGAGGGACTGAGGACATAGAGGTAGTGAACGGAAAATAGAGAGAAGAGGTCAAAAGAAAGGAGCAAAGAAAGATAAGCGAGGGAGAGTGGGTGAGTTATAGTGACAGAGTGCGACAAAAGAGGTGAGTGAGTAAAGAGGAATTACTAAAAGAGCAAAGGAGGAAAAGACGAAAAAGGGGAGTAAAGCAGAGAGACTGAAAGCTGAAAAGTGATGCAAGGGAGAGAGGTGATGCAGACAGTTGAAATGGAAATGAAGGGTTGTGAAAGAAGTGGAGTAAACGAATGGGGGTGAAACAGAGTGAGAGAAAGCCAGTGTGAGTGAGTAAAGAGAGCTGAAAGAGAGAGGAAAAAGTAAAGTGAGTGTGAGACAATGAGAATACAATATAAATTACACAATACAAACTATAGAATAATTTGTACATCATGTTAGATAGTTTATTTTTGCTGTTCTCAGAACATATTGAATTTCACTAAAAACAGTGAGTTCAAACTATTCATCATATGACAGCAGGAAGAAAAAAACACAATCTAAAAGATTGTGTTTAAAAAAAAAACATATAAACTTACAAATCACATATGTACACTGATCTTTGATTTACTTACTTTTCCTTTAGGCCAAATAGTACATCATGAAGGTCATTTTCGTTGGAAAGTACTCTGCTGTTCTCTAAAAATTCCATTTCATCGACTTTCTAGAAGAAAAGCTCCAAGAACATCTGAAATATGTTTCAATGTTTTTATATCCTCCTTGTGTTCAGTCATGACTCTTTGCTCATTCCTTCACCTTTCCTTAGGGCCAAATAGTGTCAGATGTATCAGTATATTTTCAAATTACTCAAAACAAACTCTGAAATTACCGTTTTCCCGACGTTCTGAAAGAAATGCTCATACAACATTTTCACAATGTTTAAATATTCATATTTCCATCTCTGGCTTACTCATGTTCAACATTTCCTATAATACTGATATCACTTACTATGAGATCCACTTACCATACCTTTATGAGAACTAGAATTTTTATATTATCTTCATCACTTTTACTCACAATATAATTTTAAACAGCAGATTAACTTTTATTAACTGCTCCCGTCTTTATAGGCCAATTACTTTTACTTAAATTTCGGTTCTAAAAACACTAGGTAAGAATTTTTTAAGTCAAAAGGCAAACGTTGTTTGAAAGTCAAATGAGTATCATTACAGTTAGTCCAACCTTTTCGACATTTTAAATAAATTGTATACTGCCCTGATGTTGTTGAAGGACCGTCATGATAAATAATAGCTACAGTTGCAAAAGTTCTTCCTGAAATTGATAACTGAGAAGCCACGAAATTTTTAATAGAAGTTGTCAATTTACTTCCATCAGGTCTACATCGTTGGAACATTAAAATGACATACTGACCATAAGTTTGTATAAATAATGTGGACAGCATTGCAGACTTACATTGGGTACACACCATATTGTGATCAGCTGCTTTAACTAGATTATTAAAAGACACTGATTTGCAGTCTGGTAAAGTCAAATATATAAATCTTTCAGTGTCTATTCTAGTACTATTTTATGAACTACAATTGTCGCAGTCATGCTGCCATTGATAAGAAAGGCTAAAAAGATTTTTTATACCTACACCTTCATCTTCCAATACATCAAACATATACATTAAAAATTCCTGACAATCCTGCTGAATATTCTGTGAAAATTGTTTTTGACCAGAACATATGTCTAAAAGATTTCGAATTTCTGAAACACTTTCTATTTTTGCTCTATCACTGCTACATTTCTCAAACACAGAATTCAATAAACAGCAGAATCTTTGATCCCGATTTTCAACAATCTGTTCTTGTAAAGTTTGAAGGAAAAAAACAACATTGACCACAACATTAGCATAGCAGTTGACACCAGAACTATTTTCGAACTGAAATCCAACAATATCTTCAACAGAATCCTTTTTCTTTCTCCTTACAATTACAGTGTCATCTACTTTTTGTCTTTTTGCTACTACCTCACTGCAATTATTCTCATTTCTTCTTTTTCGGCCTACCACACGTTTTTCAAACAGAGGATATTGAGGCAAATGTGGAGCATACTCTCTTCTTAACCTATTGTATTCTTTAACACAATCTAGATCTGCACAAATCTTTGTCTCATCACACTCATTGTCTCATCACACTCAATCAAGTACAATCCTGATAAAGTTCTGACTCGTGATAATGCCACATATGCCATACCCTCTTTAAACACAGAAGTTCCAATGTTCACCAAAGCACTATCTACACTTAAACCTTGAGATTTATGAATTGTTACCGCATATGCCAAACAAACAGCAAACTGTTTTCGGCGAACATATAAGTCTTTCACAAGCAAAATCTAGCTGAACAATGACTGATTTGTTGTATTTGGTCAATGCCATCAAATTTAATTTTTAAAAATTCAATTCCATCTCTATTTCTGTAATTCACAAAATCAACAACATGACCCATTGCTCCATTTACCAGACCTCTTTCAACATTTAAATTCCTTCTCAAAATGATACGACAATTTAAACACACATTCAGAGTCTTTTCAAAACCAGCAGTTTTAGATATACTCTTCTCTAATGAATCCAATTTTGATTTCAAATTTTCAGACAAAATAATTGTTTCACCCATATGCTCTATTTTATCTATAGCTTCCAGTTTCACAATCTCTTCATTTTCTAACTTTAACATTTTGTTGTTGAAGATGGAACATTCTTTCACAGTTGACATCAAACATATCCCAGATTTGTTCTCAGTAATTTTCTTAAAAATATTCTCTGGAAGAATGTTTTCATTTGGATACAAGTTTGAAATTAATCGTGCATGTAAAGCTTCTTTCCCATGCTCACTTAGTTTTCCGATTCTTACATCTTGTAGAATATTTTTATAATCTTCATCCTTTGCCTGTCGCATATTTTGAAGCAGTTCTGCATATTTGAAGTTTAACCATATATTAACGTTTCCAATGCTTCCTAGGCACTTCCTGGTATCTTCATGCGTGAGCATTTTAAACCCTGGTTGTCCTTTCACTGGAGTCAACTGCAGTAGATCTCCAAAAACAATAATGTGTTTTCCTCCGAATAAGACATCATAGTCTGTTCTAAGAATTTCTTGCATTCTCAAATGCACAAAAGCAAGCATTAGATTTGAGACCATGCTTACTTCATCAATGATAAGAAGTTTCATTTTCTTCAGGACTCTCGAAACTTCAGAACACGCATCTCCAGATAGCTTGTGGTATTGCAATTTATTATCATGCTCAACTGGTAGCATCAGTAAACGATGTAAAGTAATCCCTTTAATGTTATGTGCTGCCAGCCCAGTCGGAGCGGTTACAACACAAGACAGCGGTGATTCAGTCCTTTTCTGCAGATAAGTTGCAATTGCGTTAATCAGAAAACGTTTTCCAGTTCCCGCTTCTCCACTCACGTACAGTTGGACAAGCTTAAATGATGTACATGAGCACTCTTTTTTCTCATGACTGAATCCATGTTCGATCTGTTCTGTGAATTCGGCATATATCTGTTTCTGCTCAACGTTTAGGTGTTTCACCAAATCTTCTAAGTTAATTACATCCTCTTCAGCTTGTTCCATAGCTCTTTCCACCTCATCCATGGCAGTGGCAGCTTCATTTTGAATAATTGGTCCTCCTAGTGGATCCTGACTCAATGAAGTAGAACTCTGACTGTCTTGAGAACTGTCTCTAGCAATCTCTGCAGCAATTGTGGCTTCTTGCTCTATTTCTTCGGTCAACATTTGCAGATAATTTGGAAAAACAGGACATTCTATTGTATCCTTGGTTGCATTAAAGGAATCTTCGTTACTAAGAAAATCTCCGAGTAGTTCCTCTTCTGTACACCATGGCTTAAAGAGTTGCAAAAGAGCTAAATAATAAAATTCCCTTTTGTCTGGAGATTCGCAACTCAATTTTCGATGATTAATCAAATGGCCTTTTCTCTGCTTCACTAGACATCCTTCACACCCAATGACAGCATATATTCCATTATTGATATCTTCTGTGATGTTCCTCTTATAAGTATAGTTTAGCAGAACTTCATACAAACAAGTGTTCTCAAGATGACTACTTCTATTTGGATAGTATGTATCCAACATGTTTGTCTTCAAAATATCTGTACTGTTTGGTTCTTTGTCCGCCAAATACTCAATTTCTTGTACAGATATCAATACTCGGTTTCGTGTTGCAGCAAGACCTAGACTCGCCCAAATGATGGTTCTCGATTTGGCATAGAGACTTGCTGATGATAACCGATCAGAACATTCATATGCTCCAATTTCTCGATGCGACAACATCTTCAGACTGCAACTGTATAATTTCTTGCTTATACTCTTTTCATGTGAAATGCCCTCCCACATTTCCTTCAGTTCTGTCTTTTCTTTTTTTGTGATGTAAGACGTCACATATCGAGCCACAGCAATAGAGTTGTCAGCAACGAACTGAATATCCATGTTAGCATTCCACATGGACAAAATCACTGGATTGTAGTCGTTGATGTACTTGGACTCTTCGTTTCTTTTTAAATTGTATGTATTTTTTGGTGATTTCCTAGTCACAGTATGTCGTAGAGAAGACATCAAATTATTTACTCTTCCTTTATAAATCACTGGTCGTGGAAACCCGAAACGACATTTTGTGTAGAACTTTTCCTTGTTTCTGAATTTTCGACGACAGTACTTTCCACAACGATGGGATTGAAAGCGTAAAACTTGTTGCCTTAAACTGTTTTCTTCGGTAGTTTTCAGAACAGCACATGTTGAATACTCTTCAATGAAACTCATCATTGTTTCATCCGAATCTGTTCCAAATTTGGGTGCATCTTTAATCCATAACAACATATGTAAGTGAGGAGCACCTCTCGCTTGATACTCCTTTCTCCAAAAGAAATCCAAAACCTCTCCAAGGGGAGGATTTTTTTTGTTGGTAATAAAAGACATCATAGCTTCAAATCTATGATTGAAATATCTGCATACATTCACTGGATCCAAAGAACATAGTTCTCCAGGTGTTTTGAATTCTATATTTTGTATATTTGCATTTGCCTCTCGTAGAAGTTGAAGTAAGTGGTCCCATGCATACTCAGCACAGCTAAGAGTGAGGAACCATGTAGGAGTTCCTAAGTTTCTTAGCATACATTTCAATTCCCCATGACGATGGTACCAATACTCGTTTGTACCACGCTGACATGCCATGAGATTGATTAGATGAGATTCCAAAATATTGTCTTGCAGATTGACTTTCTCCATAAAGTCCCTCGCCGAAACATTTTGCAGATGTGCTCCACTTTTCAGTATATGGTTTACTGCATAAGAAAGCCCAGACAAGTCACTTTCATACAGTAGATGAAACAAATATGGAATGCATTGACAAAACCTTGGATCTTTAGCACATAATCTTAAAGTCCGGTATTCAGATGCAGGAATTTGAACTGGTCGATCGTCATATCGTCCACCTCAACCTGTTGGAAATAGCTGTGGAAAACAACGAGCTTCAAACTTTCTTCCCATACACTAATGGGACTTCGTTTTGCTGCTTTCATTTGAAACAAGTCAATTGCATTCCCCATTACTTCTTTGGAATGCAAAAGATGAACAGTAAATTGTTCATATATTTCTTCACTTCTAGACACATCAACTTTTTCAATTTGGCCGGCTGAACAATCACTGTCTTCTTCTGCAGCTGTTTCCTCTGCTCCAACACATACATGTTTGTAGTACTCATTGTTTTTGACCAAATACAACGTTGCCTTTTTGACTTTCCTAAATCCACTAAATCTTGCCAGATTTTCCTACTCTTTGTCGGAACCCCATTAACTAGAATAACTAGAGGTTCCTCTTCCACTTTTTCTACACCAATTGTATCAATATTTTTCTTGAAATCTAGAGGCAAATAAACAACTCTTTCCTTTAATCCTCTCTGTAAATCTGAAGGAGGCAATTTCCCTATCTTAGGCTCCATGCGAACAATAGCCTGAAAAGGATGGACACATTGAATCAAAATAGCTTCATATGTATTTAAATCCATCAATTCAGCAGGAATGTCTACCAACTCAAGATTATTATGAACAGCTCTAGCAGGCATTCTGTTTTCATTTAATTTATTATAACACTATTTACAAATATGCTGATCAGAACTCAAATCAAAAGAATTCTCCACCAACAAATAAGTTGCAAAATTCTTCCATTCACTATTATTTTCCATTTCACTTTTTGCATATAAATCAACTAACCTAGTATAAATCTTATAAAGAGTCCGTCGACAACACACACAAGTAAAATTAGGCCTTTCACTTGATTTCACCTTAAACTTGGTAATTTCCTGGTCAAACTTTTCTGTACTTGAAATCTGTACATTTTCTTCCACATTACCTTCTATTACTGTGTCAATTTCTACACTATCCTCTTTTTCACCAAAATAACAAATCTCAATTTTTTCACAATTTTTCTTCACATCTAATTCAGTTCCATGCAAAAGAGCCCTGTTTACCTGTTTAAGCTTAAGTGCTGGACTTTTTGCATAATACAACCTTCTTACTAATTTCCTCATTTTGTTATGATGCACTGCTAACATCCTAAAATGATGAAAAACACTCTGACATACTTTTCTAGAAAGATAAGCCAATGATGCCCATGCAAACCTGTGTTTTCTCTCACTCTGCAAGGATCTAAGTCTTGCAAAATCTTCATTTTCTGTTTTAGACTTTTCTTACTATATGTACGTAAGAAATTACGAAGCAAATCGATTGAATACTGTCGCACACTACAAATACTACTACACTTCCAAGTGTACACTGGACCCTTAGTACGTCTTCCTAAAATTTCATCAGTTAACACCTCTTCTGCATCTCTAGACACAAGTTTCTCTTTTTCAATCGGACAACTGTCTTTCACCTCATATGCTCGACCACTGGTGTCAACTGCATGCACCAAATCATTCTCCTGGAAGTAACTCTCCTCATTAAAAATGGCTCACAACTTGAACTATGCATCCATTCTCCAGACAAAACTTTACAAAAATTAGTCCGATTAATTACTCTTTTGCATCTACTGTTTGATTTGAAAACATCAATTGTCTTGTTAAGTGTCCTAATTCTATTGATTACTAAAATAAATATTTTTTTCTTAACTTCAAAAGCTTGATCAACAATCTTCTCTATATTTTTCTTTTTCTCGTAAAAAGCAGCTCTCTGTTTACTTTTTTAACATATTTTAACAAATTTAAAACTACTCTATTGCGAAACATTCGTTTACGAATGTCCCTAAATTGGTTTTGCCTTCTATTCCTATACATATTATTCTCTCCTGCTGCAGTAGTAACATTTTTGGGGGGCCTCTCCTTCCTGTTCAAATTTGCTCTCTCCTTCTGTATATTCACATTTCCATTAACATTTTGTTTTATCTACATATGTTCCGGAAAAAAGACTTAGTTGTCTTACCAGGAGCTTTTTTGGCATTTTTTGAAGTATTTGTTGTAGGCTAGTGCTTTAATTCCGTTGCTGTTTTTGATTTTTTCCGCTTGGCATCTTTCCTTCTCCTCTGCCTTGAGGGCATATTTCCTTACTATTGAAATCTTGATTTCAATCTGTGGTAAATAAAAAAATAACACATTATAGACCACTATTACCAAACAACAAAGTAATGATAATAAGTAAACAATATAAACACTAGTTTACAACATATCTAAGTTTATACCACAGCAACTATGTAACTAGGAGTAAGACAGCGAAAAAGAGCTAGAGGGAGTAACACAAAGAGACAGAGAGAGTCAGACAAAGAAAGAGGTAGAGGGAGTAAAACATAGAAAAGGAGTAAGACAGAGAGAGTGTATAATATGTTTTAAGACAGAGAAAGGATGTAATAGGAAGAGGGGGTAAGTCAAAGAAAGGGAGAAAGGGAGTAAGTCAGAAAAAGGGTGTAACAGGGTGGAAGACAGAGATAGGGTGTAAGAGGGTGTAAGACAGAGAGAGGGTGTTAGAAAGGGAGAGGGTGTAAAAGAGACTAAAACAGAGAGAGGCTGTAAAAGGTAGAGAGAGAGGGTAAGTTTGAGAGAGGGTGTAAGAGGAAGTAAATCAGAGAGAGGATGTAACAAGGAGTAATGAGAGAGAGGGAATAAATCAGAGACAGGGTGTAAGAGAAAGTAAGTCAAAGAGAAAGTGTAAGAGAGTATAACACACAGTCAGGATGTAAAAAGGAATAAGTCAGAGACAGGGTGTTAGAAGGGGACTGGTGGAAAAATAGAGTAAGTCAGGAAAAGAATATAAGAGAGACTAATACATTCTTGATAATACTTGGTAAAGAAATGTTGGTGCATAAAGGAATTGTATTTTGTAAATAAGCGAGGTTTCAGTACTGTAATGAAATGCTTATACATATGACCTTTTCTCTGTTTTTTAAATGTTATTCTAAAAAAAGATTTCGGGCTCATGAATTGGTTTTACATTATTGACAAGGATTAGATAATATTTACATGATTTAAAAAATATATTAGCACATTTCACAATCATGTCACGTGTGGTTTCTCAGATTAGTAAGTAGATTGTGCACATGAGGTGAGGCCTGTCCAGGGGTGCAGAGGAGGTGAGGCCTGTGTCCAACAGTGCAATGCACTGTGCAACAGTGCAATGCACAGGACTCACCTCCTCTGACCCTTGGACAAGTCTCACCTCCTCCGTGCGCCCTGGACAGACATCACATTTAAGAAACACAGCACAGGTCCTATGTACAAGCATTCCAGGTCACTACTGAAACTTCACAATTTTACAAAATACAATTCCTCTTTGCAGCAACAACTTTTTACCTAGCATTATCAAAAAACATGACACAAAGCAACATTAAAAAATCACATTTTGCTTCCAAATCTTCTCCATAGAGTATACAAGTCTCTATCTATATTAAATGAATCATTACTCATCTTTACAAATGCTTTGGGAGATTCAGAACAGTGTCAGACACACACACCAATATTTCTTTAGCAGAGCAAAAGGTATGCACTCCAGGCACTGCAACCATGAATGGCACAGAAAACCTCTAATTCTACACACATATCCCTCATGTTAAAACTCTTCCCTCTCTATTTTCAAACCAACACCCTTCCCCCCCCTCAGCCCTTTCTACCTGTTACCATAGCAACTCCCTCCTCACTGAGCTCTCAGGTTTAAAAGTTTATTCTACAATGTTGCAAATGAACTCAGCAAGGATGTTTGACCTCTCAATACACCAGCTTATCCGGTGCAATGTTTCATTAAATGACTTTTTCTTAACCATTCAAATTACTTCTTTCACAGAACAGAACCATGCACCCTAACTTTCAGTTTTCAACTATCTGAATCCACCAATCATTGCTTGTGATTCAAGAGCACTGAAACTCCACAGTTTTTTTTTAAACTCCTACTGTTCCAACTGCCATTTCATTCCTACACTTCATCTGACTGCACCAGAACCTCCTCTCGCCATGTATTCTGTCTGGATTATTTGACATAGCTACATCCACTGGGCTCAAAGGTATGCAGCTATCAGAAATTTTCACAACCTTGATTTACCAAACGTGCACATGAAGTGGATTGGCCAGAGAGGATTGAGATGTCATCAATTGATGTACAAAAGGGGGTGGTGATGGACGGAGCATCTGAATCAATCAAACACTCACACCCAGTCAAAAGATCTGGGTTTAATCCATCACCGTTCTTTAGCCCACTCTGCCACCCCATTTCAGACATGGCTATATGCAAATCAGTCTGACCCTGTGCCTTATGGGAACAGTCCAACCCGAACTGCCAAGCCATGTCTTCCCTGGACCGGAAACAAGCTTCCGAGGACCGGTGTCTGGCATTCCAGCCATCTTCAGCCCGGCTTGCTTGAATCCAGTGGCAAGGTGAGCAAGGGACTCACGTCTGAGCATACCCTGCCACACTTATGGTGGCCAAAAGCGGTACAAAAGGGGGTGGTGATGGACGGAGCATCTGAATCAATAAAACACTCACACCCAGTCAAAAGATCTGGGTTTAATCTATCACCGTTCTTTAGCCCACCCTAACTCTACTGATATATTTATTTTTTATGCAATTTACAGCAAGAAAATGGAAGGAAAACAAGACAAAATTAATATTTCTTTAGAAATTGTTGTTGAGAACAATCCTGAGGAAGATATTGATGACTTGGACTTTATGGATCAGTCTCTGGACCAAGAATTACTTGACTGTGTTGAAGCAATAGAATCATGGAATCAAAATGAGGCGATTCCAGATGATCTAATGTTGGAAGTTCTTTTAAATTTTGAAAAATCAGAACAATAAATTTATATTTAATAATTAAAAATTGTTCGAGAGATTATTCATTTTTATATGTAATTCATGAATTAGTACCAAAATAATTATAATATAAAGTGAGACTTATAGTATACTGTGCAACTTTTTTGTGTTACATAGTAATTTTGCTCATAGTTACTTCCTTTCTCCCACCTTATTATCTCCAATGTGTATTTGACATCTCTTTTTCATCTCCTGCCTCCATGTTGTTTCTGCTTTCCTGACAGACTATGGTATAGATTCCATATACCACAATAACTTCTGTAACAACATGCAAATTATCTACAGAGGAGACGGTCTACATTGAATTTAAGACTCTGCATTGGTACCTACATGTTGGTACTTAAATCACCCTCACAACACATCTGCTTTCCTGACAGACTATGGTATGGATTCCATATACCACAATAACTTCTGTAACAACATGCAAATTATCTACAGAGGAGACGGTGTACATTGAATTTAAGACTCTGCATTGGTACCTACATGTTGGTACTTAAATCACCCACACAACACAACAACTCTATTCAGAGCTACCCTACCTCTAAGCAGTTTAAATTATTATTTTACTGTTTGACTGGGTTTTCCCCATGGTACGCTCCGCGGTACGCTCCCCTGTGCGCGTACCGGGCGCTCCCCCCGTGAAAATCGGAAAAAAAAATGTTTTTTTGCCCCGCGGAGCCCTTTTATGGCCCCCACATCAAACCTAGGGGGTCAGGAGGGGTCTACCCTGCCCCCTTTTGGTCATTTCCCCTTTGTTTTTGCCACCTCTTGTGTCTCGATCCTACCGAGACACAAGATGGCGGCCGCTCCGGACTGTTTGGAATGTTGACAGACACCCGAGAGCCAATCAGTTTTCTGCTCGTGAACTCGCGTAACGCACTGGAGCGCGCCCCGGTGCGCGTACCAGGGCGCGCATATAGATATATATATTTTTTTTTAACCTAAATTACTCAAAATCCACTGGAGCACATATCTTGAGACATAGCAAAGGCACATCGGGCTACCAGTCCCTACAATTTTGCCAAGTTTGGTGGAAATCCATTCAGCCGTTCGGGCTAAAAGTGAGTCCAACCGCCCAATGGAAATTAACATGGGGAAAACACGTTTTGGGACCCCCCTTTTATCTCGGCCCCCGCTTGACGATTCCCCCCCAAACTTTCAGGGAAGGAGCAGAGCGGAAAGTTATTCCTAATAGAATGTTACGGATTTCCTATGGAAAACAATCCTAACTATAACTACCTACTGGCGACCGCCAGTGGGTAATATATATATATATATATATTCACTGAAAAAACCATAGGTTAGAGACCATATATAGTTAGCTGGACATTTTATTGACATAAAACCAATGAAATTCCATATATAGTTAGTTGCACTAACTATATATCGCGCACCCGCAATCCACTGCTGATGATGTCACATATTACATCATTCATGACATGGTCAGTGACATCACTGATGACATCACTGATGACATCTCAAATGACATCACTGATGACATCACTGATGACATCTCAAATGACATCACTGATGACTACATCCAGTGACTGTATAAGTCTGTAAAGTTAAAATATGTCTTACATATTGAAGAATTAGTGGATGTATAAGTGTCTGGACGAAGGATTTAGTAGGTGCATGACTGAATGTATGAGTGAGTGATTAAATGTGTCTCACTGAGTGCATGGGTTAGTGACTAAACTGTCTTAATTTGTGCATCATTATGTCTGTTGTTCTGTAAACTGCTGCATGTGTTGATCAGTAGCTATATGAGTAACTATATGGGTTATTGATTGATTGCCCAAGTATTTGTATGGGAGACTGAGTGTGTGTGTGGCTAGCTGGGAGGTGTGTGACTCTGTGCAGATCAATCTGTACTTGTATCAATGATTGTATAAGAAACTAAGTATGTGTTAGTACATGTTTGAAAATGTAAGGTGCTCTATGTTTAACTGTATAGACAAGAAAATGGAAGTCTCATTGATTCTTTACAGGACTGACTAGGTGTGTAAGTAACTCCATGGATGAGTGGCAGACTGTGAGTGTCTGTATAGGTGTATGAGTGCATATGATAGTGTTGTAAAGATGAGTGATTGTATGTATGAATGATTGTATGGGTGAATGAGTGAAGGTGTGTGTAGACGTAGCAATCAGTGAGTGCGTATGTAGTAACTAGTATTGGTGTGTCAATGGTTTCAAAAATTATACTCTTTTTAACACTGGGTGAAACAGAGGTTATATTAAAATGTGAGGAGATGCATTGTATTGTCACATGAATGATATCATCAGTGATGTGGTCATTGATGTCAAATGAGATGTCATCAGTGATGTCATCAGTGATGTCATTTGAGATGTCATCAGTGATGTCATCAGTGATGTCACTGACCATGTCATGAATGATGTAATATGTGACATCATCAGCAGTGGATTGCGGGTGCGCGATATATAGTTAGTGCAACTAACTATATATGGAATTTCATTGGTTTTATGTCAATAAAATGTCCAGCTAACTATATATGGTCTCTAACCTATGGTTTTTTCAGTGAATTTTCAAGGTTTTGTAAATGCTAATTCCTAACTATATATGGTCTATAACCTATGGTTTTTTCAGTGAATTTCCAAGGTTTTGTAAATGCTAATTCCTAACTATATATGGTCTATAACCTATGGTTTTTTCAGTGAATTTCAATGGTTTTTTAATAGCAAATATCATAAGCTGTCGAATGTCAAGTACGTGGTAAGTAAAAACATTTTCGTGTTTATGCACACTGATCTGCTTTGAATGCTGCCCCCCACCCCTCATTTCTATTAGGAGTACTCTCTCTTTGCATATAGTGAAGGGTAGTTTACGCAGCCCTTTGCCCCCTTTGTAATCCGTCGTGCCTGCTTCTCTCTCCATTTGATTGATTGTTCTCTTTGGTTCATTCTCTATTTACAAACAAGCACAGAGTCGCAATACTCTGTTTAGTCTTTGCAGATAGCGAAAAACCGTGTAAAAAAACAAAAGGAATCGAGCAAAATCAGTAGGCCACTAATGGGATCTCTTTTTGACCTCGCTAAAATAGAAACATTAGAAACAACCTGTTGAAAATAGCAATGCGTATGTACATAAGCGGCGTTCATTTGTGTTCACAGTACCCCTTGTTGATTGTTTGAATCGAGCATTGAATTGTTCGAAGTTGGTTCTCTTAAGGATCTTCTCTGCCTGCAAACGAGGAAGAATAGGAATATTCTCTCTCCCTTTGCAGATAGTGAAGGGTAGGTAACGCAAGCCTTTAACACGTCGTACCTATTTCATTCCTCATTGATTGATTGATTGTCCGAACATTGACTGTTTGGGAATTAGTTCTTTTTGGAGGTATTCCCTGTTTGCAAATAAACGTAGGAAAATCTTTGCAAGTAGTGAAAGGGTACGTAATGCGGACCTTTCTCCCCCGTTGTAATCTGTCATGCCTATCTACTCCCCACTGATTGATGCACCTGTTTCACCCGGACCATTTACTAGACATACGTCATCTGGCCCGACCAGAGAGCACCCCTAGTGAAAAGGACATATGCAATAATAACGAAGTGATCACTGTATCCTGTTAACAGAAACTTTAGCATGAAACAACCTGGAAAGAAAAGAATAGGAAAACGAAAATCAGTAGGCCACTGATGAACATGAACTTTTATTAAACAACGAACAAAGAAACGATAACATAACGTAATGATAAAACCTGTTAATGTCCTAGAAACAAGAAAACGTTAAAATATGCCATTGGTGAGAGACCAGAAAAACAGTAAGAGAAACCAAATCACCCCTCGCTGTCCCACCACCTGCCACGCCAAAAAAATCGATAGACTAGGGAAAATGCAAGTCAGTAGAACATCCGCCCCCACTCTGGAAACTTCCAAGGTGGAGCAGGGTTCCGGCTACGCCCAGCCGGGAGCAGCCCATATAAGGCAGGTCCTGCTGCCACGCCTCGGCCAGGAGATCCTAACGTAGGGTGTAGCCGGAGGAGAGGCCGAGACCAGCGGGACCCGGCCAGGGGATTGCCTTTACAACGCTGAACAGTTGCAGGGGGGGGGGAATGTCTCCTCGACCCTCCCCTCTCTCTCCCAGTCCGGCCGCGGTGGCCCTTGAGAGTTGCAGGTAGTCCCGCCACATGCTCTTCCGGTCCGGCCACCAACGGTCGGGGGGCCGAGGCCGAGGGGATCCGGCTGCAGCCGATAAACCAAGAAACCCGTTCATGGGGCCAGAGCCAGGGGCGTCCGGCCGACATCTACCGGAAGCCCGGCCCGAAGACGGACGGGACACTTCTTCTTTCTTGTATAATTGCTGCAACAACCCTGGGGGGGGATGTCTTGCACATGCCTCCGACCCCCCCCCCCTCGTCCTCATCGCCTGGTCCGGCCATAACAAATATCAAGCGAGACGCCGTGGGGTGCACTGGGAGGAAGAGACGGTGCGAACAGGCCTCTCCCGCCTCCCCAGTGGAGGCTTCCCAGCTGCACCCTCAGCGCTCCAGGCGCCCGGAAAAGAGTTCTTCCACTGTGGCCATGCTGCAACGTCTCGCCCGGCAGGGTGGAGCCCATCCGCTCATTTGACCCCGCGATCGCCAGTAGCTACCGAACTCTCAAAATGGCGGTCGACCTGGCAAGAGCGGGCCCAGCATAAAGAAATGGCCCGGTCACTGGTTGACTCCACCACCGTAGTCCTCCACGACCTTGAAGATTCTAGAGGAGCCGCGGGAGTCTCCGACCCCCGATGGGGAATGACTGCCATGATCACCCGTGGAGTGACGAAACTGTATTCGCGGGACGTCGGCGCCAGCCTCACTTTGAATTACTAGAATCCTGCAGACCTCACTTCCGGTAAAAGCACAGTGTGACCCGGTAGGAAAAATTGTTGCACCCCCTCCCCTTTTTGACTGATGGTTCAAACCACCGATCCTTTCCTTTGCCCTTTTAACGGAACTTTGGACTGCCTCCCCCTCTTTTACATTTTCTAGAGAAAACAAAACATTAACCACTACATTAGCATAGCAGTTGACACCAGAACTGTTTTCAAATTGAAAACCAACAACATCTTCAACAGAATCCTTTTTGTTTCTGCTGTGACCCTGCTACAGCACAGGCATTGTCCCCAGCAGTAATTCTGCAATGCCGGTAAGAATAGCTGTGGTGCCTACTGGACTCACTCACCCCCGCGGCGCCCCACGCCGTTATGTGCTGGGCGGCAACTTGCTAGACATCACTTTAGTGCCATCTAGATTTCAGCGCGTTCTGCTGCCTTGGAACTATTCGCACAACAGACCGCTACTGACAAGAATATTTCATTATTGGTGCTGTCAATTTCAATAAATCTATTGGATAATTCAAAAGAAATTGCCACGGTCTCTTCGTTGTTTAAATGTTTTTACTGTTTTTGTTTTGTTGTATATATTTATATGTTATTAAAGGTTTATATTCCTACTACTTTGTTGGAGTGCTATATATTTTTAATGTGAGACATAATTGTAAAAACTTTGATGTACAAAGAGTCATTCCTGGAATCTTCCGCTTCAGGCTCGATCCCCTCCCCAATCACAATACAGGATAGTTTTCAGATAGTAGGAACACGTGTGGTGTGACGGATCTCATCGGGTGTGGGCCTTGATCTACTATAACTCCTTTGAAGAGGGGTGATTCTTTACAGCTGAGGCCATAAACTACATCTGCAGGGCTAGCTGATAGCCTGGACAATCGGACACAGAGGAAGAGGAGTGTCAGAGGGTGCGGTAGTGAATAGGGCGAAAGGGAGGTGTCGGGCGGGCACAGAGTGTGATTCTCAGGGAAGAGCAGCGCAGATGGGGGGAGGTTTATTGCCCATGCATGAGACAGAGAGCGGGGGTGACCAGTGCCTGGGGAAGATGCTTGCGAGGGTGAGGAGCCATGCTACGAATCGACAGCGTGCAGAGAGTGGGTCTGGTCAAGACATCTAAAATGGCTGCCGTGCACGACAAAAGTGTGGCATTTCAAAAAAGGCAAGATGGCGCAGACAATGTTTTTCAACACTTCCTCATTTCCTTCGAATCGAACGTTAACAGACGTTGGGGCATATTACCAAAGTTAAGCGATATTTATCGCTAACGATGCTTACCAACGAATTTTTTACCGCTAAGCATCGTCAGAAATTATCAAAGATAAACCTTGCTATTATCAAGGTTTATCACAAATGCGATAATAAACGGCCGCGATGCATGAATATCGCTAAAAACTCAGCGATATTCATACATTACCGAGCTAATGCTCTTAGCCATGTTATCCACCTCCCATTGGATAACATGGCTAAGAACTGCTCAGGGCAGGTGTTACTTTTTGGAGATATTCGCGCTTAGCCCGAATATCTCCAAAAGTTGGTAATAGGAGATAGATATCTTGCATGTTGTAATGCAAGTTATTGTGGTATATGGAACTCATACCATAATCTCTCAGGAAAGCAGAAACTGATCCTTTTGGGACCGCCTAAAAAGGCCTAGGGGGTGAGGAGTACTCTACTTTGCCCCCTTTTCACGTTCCGAACTATTTTATTTTACTCTCTTCTGTAATTACACAAAATAGCACCGATAAGATGCATCGGAGACACACAGTGAGAGAAAGGAGGCCGGAGATGAAGAAGAGATGTCAAATACACATTGGAGATAATATAGTGGCAGAAGGGAAGTAAATATGAGTAAACTTACCATGTAACATAAAAATGTTGCACTCTATACTATAAGTCTCATTTTATACTACAATCACTTCGCTACAACCTCATAAATTAAAAATAAAAATGAATAATGTCTCAAACAATTTTTGATTTCTAAATATAAATTTATTCTTCAGAATTTTCTAAATTTGAAAGAACTAGTAACATGTCCTCATCAGCAATGTCCTCATGAAAAGTCTGCAATAATGATTCTTGTAACTCTATCGTCTCCAAACACTCGATAAATTCGCCATCAAGAGATTGATCAAAAAAATCATTCAAGTCATCTCCTCCTTCTGACAATATTTCATTATTGGTGCTGTCAATTTCAATCAATGTAGTGGAATCATTCAAGTCATCTCCTCGTGACAATATTTCCTTATTGGTGCTCTCAATTTCAATCAATGTAGTGGAATCATTCAAGTCATCTCCTCCTTGTGACAATATTTCATTATTGGTGCTGTCCATTTCAATCAATCTAATGGAATCATACAAGTCATCTCCTCCTTGTGACAATATTTCATTATTGCTGCTCTCAATTTCAATCAACGTAGTGGAATCATTCAAGTCATCTCCTTGTGACAATATTTCATTCTTGGTGCTGTCCATTTCAATCAATCTAATGGAATCATACAAGTCATGTCCTCCTTGTGACAATGTTTCATTATTGGTGCTCTCAATTTCAATCAATGTAGTGGACAATTCAAAAGAAATTGCCACGGTCTCTTCATTGTGAGCCATTTTATTTTGAAATTGCTTGCTGTAAATTGCAGAAAAAAATAATCACTTTCATTTATCGTTTTTAGTAATACATAATATAAAACTAACTTTATCAAGTATTTAGTATAACAGAAGGACTGCAAATAAATAACAGAAAACATTTTTCAAATTATCTTCAAGTGTACAACATAGTTCCCCTTACAAATTAACAACTCACCTTTTCAAAAGTAGGAAAAGTGTTAGTACTGTGTAAATCAAACACCAGAAATTCACCACCAAAAATTCCTCACAAATGTACCTCAGACAGTAGTATCACAAAATGGCTGTGGTTTCCTCTCATTTGACATATATACATAACCAATTAACTTTCATCACACACAAATACAAAACCAAAGTAACATTTTAATTGGTTCTAAATTTCAACACTTTCAAATGTGTTTTCCCCATGCAATTTTCCATAGTACATTTACATACGTCTACAGCCTGAATGGCTGAACGGAATTACACCAAACTTGGCAAAATGGTACATCAAACCTAAGAGGTCAGGAAGGATCTACTATGCCCCCTTATGGTCATTTCCCCCTTCGCTTTGGCCTCCTCTTGTCTCTCAATCCTACCGAGAGACAAGATGGCGGCCGCTACGGACTGTTTGGAATGTTGACAGACGCCGGAGAACCAATCAGCTTCGCAAAGCTCCGTAACGCGAAAAGTACGCGAAGCGGAGCGCTGTTACAGATATATATCTTTTTTTGAACGTTAATTTCTCAAAATCCACTGGAGCACATATATTGAGACCTAGCAAAGGCACATCGGGCTACCAGTCCCTAATATTTTACCAAGTTTCGTGCAAATCCATTCAGCCGTTCGATTATTATTATTATTTTTTTTTTTTGCCCCGCGGGGCCCTTTTAAAACCTCCACATCAAACCTAGGGGGTCAGCGAGGATCTACTATTCCCCCTTATGGTCATTTGCCCCTTCGCTTTCGCCTCCTCTTGTCTCTCGATCCTACCGAGAGACAAGATGGCGGCCGCTACGGACTATTTGGAATGTTGACAGACGCCGGAGAACCAATCAGCTTCGCTTCACAAAGCTCCGTTGCGCGAAAAGTCCGCGTCCTGGGCCGCTGCCCAGTCCGCTGTTACAGATATATATCTTTTTTTAAACGTTAATTTCTCAAAATCCACTGCAGCACATATATTGAGACCTACAAAAGGCACATCGGGCTACCAGTCCCTACAATTTTGCCAAGTTTCGTGCAAATCCATTCAGCCGTTCGGGCTAAAAGTGAGGCCAACCGCCCTATGGAAATTAACATGGGAAAAACGCGTTTTGAGACCCCCCTTTTTTCTCGGCCCCCCCTTGACGAACCCCCCCAAAATTTTCAGGGGCTGCTCAGAAACAAAATGTTCCATTTTCCAGAAAATTTCAGCCAATTCCGTCCACAAACGCCAAAGTTATTAGACATAGAATTTTCAAAAATCCCATAGGGAAAAAATCCTAACTATATATACCTACTGGCGACCGCCAGTAGGTAATATATAGTTAGGATTTTTTCTCTATGGGTTTTTTGAAAAATCTATGTCTAATAACTTTGGCGTTTGTGGACGGAATTGGCTGAAATTTTCAGGAAAATGGCACATTTTGTTTCTGAGCAGCCCCTGAAAATTTTGGGGGGGTTCGTCAAGGGGGGGCCGAGAAAAAAGGGGGTCCCAAAACGTGTTTTTAACATTGAGTTTTCCATAGGGCGGTTGGCCTCACTTTTAGCCCGAACGGCTGAATGGATTTGCATGAAACTTGGCAAAATTGTAGGGACTGGTAGCCCGATGTGCCTTTTGTAGGTCTCAATATATGTGCTCCAGTGGATTTTGAGAAATTAACGTTTAAAAAAAGATATATATCTGTAAGCGCGCTCCGGGCAGCGCTCCGGTCCGTGGACCTTAAGCGTACCGGAACTTCGCGTAGCTAAGCTGATTGGCTCTCCGGTGTATGTCAACATTCTAAACAGTTCGGAGCGGCCGCCATCTTGTCTCTCGGTAGGATTGAGAGACAAGAGGAGGCCAAAACAAAGGGGGAAATAACCATAAGGGGGCATACTAGATCCTCCCTGACCCCCTAGGTTTAATGTGGAGGTTTTAACATTTTAGTCTCTGAGGGTGTAAAATGTCCTCATTTTCAAGGAGGTTATCTACTGCTTGTACACATTGCAGTAGTTCTTTGTCTAAAGTTTCATCGAAAAATTCAATATCATTTTCATCATTGATTTCTTGGCTGCTCTCTTGCAGGACAATTTGAAATTCAACTTTCTGTTCGCCTTCCATTTTGCCTGAAATTTAGATTAAAAAAATATATATTAGTAGAGATAGGGCACTGTTGGGATTCATTTTGGGCAGTGTATAGTATCAGAGTGGAAGTAGGAATATAAAAAAGTGTATGTGATTTAACGTAAGTAAATTCATAATTATACAAGAGAAGCCTAACTCCAGAAAAAGTTTACCATATTAACTTATAGTGCACAATATACTTCAGTTTTAAAAATAAAAACTTACCTTTAGAAAGAAGTTGAAGGAATTAGTGAAAATCCTATTGAAATGTACACCAAGAAGTAGTAGTCAAAATGGCTGTGTTTTCTTCTCTTCCTTTATATATATTCAGGTATATAACCAATCAAATGTCAGGTAAAAAAAGTAGAAAATGAAAGTAACATTTTAATTGGTTGTCAATTCCAACACTTCAGATGTGTTTTGTGAAGTAATTTACCTCACGGTATTTAGAGAGGTCTACAGGCTAAATGGCTAAATGGAATTCCAATCAAATTTGTGAAAATGGTAGGGATTGGTATGTAGTATGAGCTAGTCTATATTTGGTGAAATTGTCTCCAGTGGCTTTTCTGTGAACTACTTTCCCACCTTTTTTGATGGTGCGCTTCCCAGGGAGCGACCCGGTACGCGAACCGTTGAGCGCCCCGGTTCGCGAACCTTAAGCGTAACAGGAGTCCACCATTTTGTGTTTCGGTCGAATTAAGATACAAGATGGAGGGCAAATAATGTTCAGAATGGGTAGAAGGGGGCACGGTAGACTTATCTTGACCCCCTAGGTTTTGTGAGGGTGGCTGAGGAGGCCCATATGTGCGAAAAAAAACCATTTTTTTTTTTAAATTTCGCGAGGTTAGCTCCCGGTTCGCGTACCGGGTAGCGCCCCAGGGAGCGTACTTTGTTGAAAATTAGTGAAAAATGTTAGAGTAAAATAATAATTGTGAGTGATCAGATGTAGGGTAGCTCTGAGAAGAGCTTTTGGGTTTATGGTACATTTAGGTACTTATAAGTAGGTACCAATGCACATTCTTAAATTCAGAGTGAAAATTCTGTTGCCCTCATCTGAGAAGTGAACTCCATCTCCTCTGTAGATATCTTGCATGTAGTAACGCAAGTTATTGTTGTACAGGGAGCCCATTCCATGGTCTCTCATGTAAGCTGAAACAGATTTGTTTACATGCTTCCTCGACTTCTCAATTTGTGGACAAAATTGGTTTGACCACCTCCATTTCTGTCTTTGGCATATATTTGAATATACCAAGGCAGTCTGAGGAAAAAGTGCCATTAATTGCTCAAAGGTGTCCTTTAAAAGCATTTCCAGACCTACACCAGTCAAAGTGCCCAAGTCATTACCTCCACAGTGCACAATTAACAGGTCAGGTTTGGGCAAATGCATAAAGGTTTTCACCAATGGTATCAATTGGTGACATTTTAATCCTCTGTGGCCAAACCACTTAATTTCCACATCTTGTAAATTGAGGTTAGGTAAATTCCTGTTTTCAGTGTACCTTTGAGCCCAGTGAATATAACTATGTCCAACAATCCAGACAGAAAACATGGTGAGAGAAGGTTCTCCTGCAGTCAGATGAAGTGTGGCAATGAAATGGCAGTTGAAAAAATGAGAGTTTAAAATGAAAAAAACTGTGGAGTTTCTGTGTTCATGAAGCAGTAACAGTGATTGGTGGATTTTGATTGCTGAAAACAGAAAGTTAGGGTGCACGGATGAGTTATTTGAAAGATGTATTTTGAATGGTCAATAAAAAATCATTAAATGAAAGAATGCACTGGATATGCAGGTGCACTGAGAGTTCAGAGTTCAATTGAAACATTGTTGTGTGAACTTGCAAACACCAGAAGTCTTCCAAGAGGTGGTTGCCATGCAGAAAAGGCAGAAAGGGCAGAGGGGGGAAGGGTTTTCATTTGAAAAAAAGTGAGGGAAGAGTTTTGATTGGGTGACATGAGAGATATGTGTGAAGAATTACAGCATTTCTGTGCTTTTGATAGCTGCAGACTCTGGAGTGCATACCTTTTGCTCTGCTGAAGACAAATTGGTGTGTTTCTGAGACTGTTTTCAAACTCAAAGTATTTGCTAAGGTGAGAAAATATTTCTTTAATTTAGATAGAGAATAGTGTGCTTTAAGGAGAAAATTATGAATTATGTGGCGCAAATTGCTTGTAAATATGCTCCCACCTGTGCAAGGAAAATTTAGATTTTTAATGTTTGTGTTACATAGCCATGTTAAAAGTGATACAAACATGCTGCAAAGGCAATTAAAAAACGCTTTTATGTGTCTTAAGGACATTTTAAGTAATTTTCCCATGTGCAGTGTTTTGAAATTATGATTTGAAAATCGTTTTTGGGGAAAAGGAATTGTTTTTAAATTTATGACAAGGATATAATGGTGTATGCTTCTTTATAAGGCAATTGACTGTCCCTGATGTTATTTTTCCCATTTTAATGTAAGACCTTTCTCTGTGGCGCAAATTGCTTGTAAATATGCTCCCACCTGTGCATGGCAAATTTAGATTTTAAATGTTTGTGTTACATAGCCATGTTAAAAGTGACCCAACCATGCTGGAAAGGCAATAAAAAAACACTTTCATGTGTCTTAAGGACATTTTAAGTAATTTCCCTGTGGGCAGTGTTTTCAAATTATGAATTGAAAATCGTTTTTGAGGTAAAGGAATGTTGTTAAAATTTATGTGCGCCATATGCCCCCAAATTTCTTTTTCAGGGGTGCAGCAGGGTGTTATTGAGACACCCCTACACCTTTGGAAAAATTCCTAATTTGCGATGAGCTAATTGCTAATTGCAAATTGCACCTTCTTTCATATGGGCATCCTGGCGCATGGAAATGAATGGGTAATTTGCAATTAGCAATTTGCTCATCGCAAATTTGGAATGGTAAAGAATCGCTATTTATTCCTTAAAATTCGCTATTTTGGAAATGCAAAATAGTTATATGATACATATGGCGGTTGATGTCTAACAAGATAAGAAGCTTAGGGATACATTTATGATGACTGGCGCAATGAAGTGGACATCACTTACTTCATTGGTAGAGCTTTACATGTATTATGTCCTCTGTATTCTTCATCAAGCGTAACTTTAATCTGCAATCCTGAGTAGGCCTCACCTTAAACAAACCTCTGGATAGGCCACATCTTATCGTCATCCTCAATTAATCATTTAAAATGTTAGGGACAGATTTATGATAGGTGTATGCCTCTTTTGCGCCACTTACAAAACACTGTCCATGGGGAAATGACTTAAAATGTCCTTAAGACACATGAATGTGTTTTTTTAAAGCGTTTGCAATTTTTTTGGGTCACTTTTAACATGGCTATGTGACTCAAACAGTCAAAATCTAAATTCACCATGCACAGGTGGGAGCATATTTACAAGGAATGTGCTCCATGGGGAAAGGTCTTATAATGTAATATGGGAAAAATGACATCAGAGACACTGAAATGCCTTATAGAGAAGCATACACCATTATGTCCTTGTCATAAATTTGCAAACCATTACTTTTCCCCAAAAACGATTTTCAAATCATAATTTGAAAACACTGCACATGTGGAAATGACTTAAAATGTCCTTAGTTCAAAATTTGCTATTCCTTATTTTGCGATTGCACTGAAGGATTTGCAAATTTTGCGATTCCTTAAATGCAATGTATCAAACAAAAAATATGTAAAAAATGACATTAAGGATTTGGAAACTACCACCAACTTCTAGTTTGTGGTAATTTGCGAATTCTTTTCAAAAAGCATTTTTTTCCAAAAAACAAAAGGTGCCATATGACGCCCATACATGCCCTTAGGGCATGTATGTGCGCCATATGCCCCCAAATTTCTTTTTCAGGGGTGCAGCAGGGTGTTCTTGAGATACCCCTGCACCCTTGAAAAAATTCCTATTTAGTGATGAGGTAATTGCTAATCGCAAATTGCAACCTTCATTCCTATGAGCCTCCTAGCCCATGGAAATGAATGGGTAATTTGCAATTAGCAATTTGCTCATTGCAAATTAGGAATGGTAAAGAATTGCTATTTATTCTTTAAAATTCGCTATTTAGGAAATGCAAAATAGTTTGATGGTACATATGGTGGTTCATCTGTAACAAGATAAGAAGCTTAGGGATACATTTATGATGACTGGCAAAATAAAGTGCAAATCACTTACTTTATTGGTAGGCCTTTACATGTATTATCTCTTCTGTATTCTTCATCAAGCGTAACTTTAATCTGCAATCCTGAGTAGGCCTCACCTTAAACAAACCTCTGGATAGGCCACATCTTATCGTCATCCTCAATTAATCATTTAAAATGTTAGGGACAGATTTATGATAGGTGTATGCCTCTTTTGCGCCACTGTGCGTCACTTTTATGATGCAGCGGCGGTGCAAAAGATTTGCTATGAGGCGACAAAATTACAAATTGATGCTTTTAGGCAGATATGTCATGGTGTAAAAAAAACGTACCACATGAAACCGATGCATCAGTGATGCAAAAGATGCACCATGTTGCAAGACAGGCCTCACTTGGGGCCATATGTATCAAGCTATTTGGCATTCGCAAAGATCAAAATTCTGCGAATTTCGGCCTTTGCGAATGCTAATTAGACAAATGGTATGTATCAAACAAGTTTGATGCAAAATAAGGAATAGCAAAATTTGCTATTCCTTATTTTGCGATTGCACTGAAGGATTTGGAAATTTTGCGATTACTTAAATGCAATGTATCAAACAAAAAATATGTAAAAAAATGACATTAAGGATTTGGAAACTACCACCAACTTCTAGTTGGTGGTAATTTGTGAATTCTTTTCAAAAAGCTTTTTTTCCAAAAAACAAAAGGTGCCATATGACGCCCATACATGCCCTTAGGGCATGTATGTGCGCCATATGCCCCCAAATTTCTTTTTCAGGGGTGCAGCAGGGTGTTCTTGAGATACCCCTGCACCCTTGAAAAAATTCCTATTTTGTGATGAGGTAATTGCTAATCGCAAATTGCAACCTTCATTCCTATGAGCCTCCTAGCCCATGGAAATGAATGGGTAATTTGCAATTAGCAATTTGCTCATTGCAAATTAGGAATGGTAAAGAATTGCTATTTATTCCTTAAAATTCGCTATTTAGGAAATGCAAAATAGTTTGATGATACATATGGCGGTTCATCTGTAACAAGATAAGAAGCTTAGGGATACATTTATGATGACTTGCGCAATGAAGTGGACATTACTTACTTCATTGGTAGGCCTTTACATGTATTATCTCCTCTGTATTCTTCATCAAGCGTAACTTTAATCTGCAATCCTCAGTAGGCCTCACCTTAAACAAACCTCTGGATAGGCCACACCTTATCGTCATCCTGAATTAATCATTTAAAATGCTAGGGACAGATTTATGATAGGTGTATGCCTCTTTTGCGCCACTGTGCGTCACTTTTATGATGCAGCGGCGGTGCAAAGGATTTGCTATGAGGCGACAAAATTACAAATTGATGCATTTAGGCAGATATGTCATGGTGTAAAAAAAACGTACCACATGAAACCGATGCAGCAGTGATGCAAAACATGCACCATGTTGCAAGACAGGCCTCACTTGGGGCCATATGTATCAAGCTAATTAGCATTCGCAAAGATCAAAATTCTGCGAATTTCGGCCTTTGCGAATGTTAATTAGACAAATGGTATGTATCAAACAAGTTTGATGCAAAATAAGGAGTAGCAAAATTTGCTATTCCTTATTTTGCGATTGCACTGAAGCATTTGCAAATTTTGCGATTACTTAAATGCAATGTATCAAACAAAAAATATGTAAAAAATGACATTAAGGATTTGGAAACTATTGTGGTAAATTGGTGGTAATTTGTGAATTCTTTTCAAAAAGCTTTTTTTCAAAAAAACAAAAGGTCCCATATGACGCCAACACATGCCCTTAGGGCATGTATGTGTGCCATATGCCCCCAAATTTCTTTTTCAGGGGTGCAGCAGGGTTTTCTTGAGACACCCCTGCACCCTTGGAAAAATTCCTAATTTGTGATGAGCAAATTGCTAATCGCAAATTAAACCTTCATTCCTATGAGGCTCCTAGCCCATGGAAATGAATGGGTAACTTGCAATTAGCAATTTGCTCATTGCAAATTAGGAATGGTAAAGAATTGCTATTTATTCTTTAAAATTCGCTATTTAGGAAATGCAAAATAGTTTGATGGTACATATGGCGGTTCATCTGTAACAAGATAAGAAGATTAGGGATAGATTTATGATGACTGGTGCATCACCAGGGATGTGTCAGTCATCCTGCGCCGCTGTTCCGCCACCCATGGTGTGCTGCATTTACAATGCGGGGCATCATGGGGCAAAAATGGCACAGATGCGTGATGTATCTGTGCTGTAAAGGTAGTGATTGCTGGAGTTGTATCGCAAGTGCGATGCAGCTCAAGCAAGGCTCAGGGGTGCCCCATCTCCACAATGTTGCGTCAAGACCTATGCCTGCTTAAAGCAGGCGCAGGGTTTTGACGCAGCTTTCTCCTATCTGATTGTAAATACGGCACACCATGGGTGGCAGAGCAGCGGTGCACGTTAACTGGTGCATGCCTGGGGATGTGCCATTTAACATAAATCTGCCCCTTTACATTTAAGTATGTGCAGGACACACAGAGTCGGTGAGGCTTATCCAAGGTTAAGAAGAGATGAGTCCTGTTCACTGAAAAATTAGACATAGTCTTCACCTGATCAGCATTGCTGGACATGGCTAAATAATAGCTGCAAAATATTACTCTTGTTAAACAATTTTACTATTATAATCTCTGAGATTTGTCTCTTACTCTGCAACATCTCATTGTTGTTATCTTTCTTTAAAGATAAAGACAACATCAACATGAGTGACAATCTGCAATCAGTTGATTTTGACCTCATCATTGAACTTGTAATTGAAACATCAGTGGATGTTGATCCATTGGATGATTTAAATCCTGAGGATGAAGAAGAGCGTGATGAGGATGCAGATTTGTCCGAATTATATGACATAGGGTGGGAAGCTGACCTGCTTGAGCCTATGGAAATATAAACATTTATTTTTAAAATGTATAATTAATGAAAAGTAAAAATGTAAACCGTTTAATTTAAAAATAAAGACACCTTCAAAAACAGGTTATGTGTAGTGTCTTCAATAAAATATTAAAATATGGTCATAAAATTAGATCAGATTCACATATAAAATAGCACAGGTAACATAAATATAAATGTCATTTCTTTTCTGCTATTTCTGTATTGTAAATTTGCCAAGGACTAAAAAATCTTCTATTTAAAATGTCAAGTAGTGTGTTAAGTTTTTGATCATTGTTATTGATTTACTGTTTGGTAATAATGGTTAATAACATTTTTTATTATATTTTACCACAGATTCAACTGCAGATCATTTCAAGATTTCACCATGCCAACAATAGAAAGACAGAGAAAGGCTGCAAAACGTCAAAGACAGCAGGTGAAACAAAATAAGCAGCAGTCCTCTAACAAAAATATTTGTCAAGTCACGAAGAAAGCACCGGGTAAGAGCACAAAATATTTCATAAGAAATATGTGTAGTAAAAAAAATATTACTACAGAAAATGTTTCAGTCCATAAAAAGAGAAGCAAATCAAATGTAAAGGAAAGGCCAATCAAAAATGTTACTGCTAGAGCAAGAGATAAGTCTGTGCATGATAGTAGAAGGAAACAACAGTTTAGGGACATTCGTAAACGAATGTTCCGCAACAGGATAATTGGCAATTTGTTAAAAAATATTAAGAAAGGTCAACAGAAACTGGTTTTTTATAAGAGAAAAAAAAAAGTTGAGAAAGTTATTGATCAGGCATTTGAAATTAAACGTAAGTTATTTATTTTGATAATCAATAGAATTAGGAAGCTAAACAAGGCAATTTATGATTTCAAAAGAAATAGTAGATGGAAGAGAATAGTTAATCGTAGTAATTTTTGTGAAGTTTTTTCTGGAGAATGTATGCATAGTTCAAGCTGTGAGGCATTTTTTAATGAGGAGAGTTATTTCCAGGATAATGATTTGGTGCATGCAGTTGACACCAGTGGTCGTGCTTATGAAGTGAAAGATGGTTGTCCAGTTGAAAAAGAAAAACTTGTGACAACAGAGACAGAAGAGGTGTTAGGTAATGAGGTTTTAGGAAGACGTGCTAAGGGTCCTGTGTACACCTGGAAGTGTAGTAGTATTTGCAGTGTGCGACAGGATTCCATCAATTTGCTTTGTGATTTTGTACGGTCATTTAATAAGAAAAGTTTGAAGCAGAAAATAAGGTTGTTGCAAGAATTAGATCCTTGCAGAGTGAGAGAAGTGACAGGTTTGCATGGTCATTCACTGGCTTGTCTTTCCAGGAGAGTATGCCAGAGTGTTTTTCATCATTTCAGGATGCTAGCAGTGCATCATAATAAAGTGAGGAAATTAGTTAGAATGTTGTATTATGCTAAGAGTCCAGCAATTATGCTTAAACAATTATGCGCTGCTCTTTTGCATGGTTCTGAAATAGATGTGAAGAACATATGTGAAGAAATTGAGTTTTGTTACTTTGGAAGTAAAGAGGAGAATGTTGAAATTGACCCAGAAGAAGAGGGTAATGTGGAAGATAGTGTACAGGTTTCCAGTACAGATAATTTCCAGAGGGAAATTGCGACGTTTCAGGTGAAATCAAGTGAGAGGCCTAATTTCACTTGTGTGTGTTGTCGACGCACTTATTATAAGAATCAGACTAAGTTAGTGGATTTATATGCAAAAAGTGAAAGGGAAAATAATAGTGAATGGAAGGATTTTGCAACATACTTGATGGTAGAAAATTGTTTTGATTTGGGATTTGATCAACGTGTGTGTACTTATTGTTGTTGCAAATTAAATCAAAATCAGATGCCTGCTAGAGCAGTTCATAATAATCTGGAATTGGTTGAGATTCCTTCTGAATTGAAGGATTTAAATACTTATGAATCTATTTTGATTCAAAGTATCCATCCCTTTCAGGCTCTTGTAAGAATGGAGCCAAAGACAGGGAAATTGCCTCCATCAGATTTACAGAGAGGATTAAAGGGAAGAGTTGTTTATTTGCCTCTAGATTTGAAGAAAAACATTAACACAATTGGAGTAGAAAAAGTGGAAGAGGAACCTCTGGTTATCTTAGTTAATGGGGTTCCGACAAAGAATAAGAAAATATGGCAAGATTTAGTAGATGTTAGGAAAGTTAAAAAGGCAACATTGTATTTGAAAAAAAATAATAAATACTATAAGAATGTATATGTTGCAGAAGAGGAAGTAAGTGAGGAAGAGGATAGCGATTTGTGTGCTGGTCAAATTGAGAAAGTAGAACCCTCTACTAGTGAAGAAATATATGAACATTATAGTGTTCATCCTTTGCATTCCAAGGAAGTCATGGGGAATGCTATTGAGTTGTTTCAAATGAAACAAGCCAAAGGGAGTCCCATTAGTGTTTGGGAGGAAAGTTTGGAAGCTCGGTGTTTCCCACAGCTTTTTCCAACAGGTCAGGGAGGAAGATATGATGAGCGACCTCATCAAATTCCTGCTTCTGAATACCGGACTTTGCGATTGTATGCAGGAGATGCTAGGTTTCGACAATGCATTCCCTATTTGTTTCATCTCCTGTTTGAAAGCAATCTGTCTGGACTGTCATATGCAGTGAACCACATCTTGAAAAGTGGTATACACATGCAAAACATCTCGGCAAGTGACTTTATGGATAAAGTCAATGTCCAAGACAGTATTTTGGATTCTCACCTGATTAATCTCATGGCGTGTCAGCGTGGTACTAATGAGTACTGGTACCGTCGTCATGGTGATTTAAAATGTATGCTGAGGAACTTAGGTACTCCCACATGGTTCCTCACTCTGAGCTGTGCCGAGTATGGCTGGGAAGACTTACTTGAATTTCTACGAGAGGCAAATGCTAACGTAGATGACATCGAATTCAAGACACCCGGAGAACTGTGCTCTTTGGATCCAGTCAATGTATGTAGGTACTTCAATCATAGATTTGAAGCTATGATGTCTTTCATCATGAATAAGAAGAATCCACCTCTTGGAGAGGTGTTGGATTTCTTCTGGAGAAAGGAGTACCAAGCAAGAGGTGCTCCTCATATACATATGTTGCTGTGGATCAAGGATGCACCTAAATTTGGAACGGATCCAGAAGACTCAGTGATGAGTTTTATCCAACAGTATTCTACGTGTGCTGTTCCAAACGCAAAGGAGAAGAAAAGCCTAAGAGAAAAAGTTCTGCGTTTCCAAAGCCATCGATGTGGAAAGTACTGCCGTCGTAAATTCCGAAACAAGGACAAGTTCTACACCAAATGTCGTTTCGGCTTTCCACGACCGGTGATTTCTAAAGGAAGAGTAAACAGTTTGATGTCTTCGCTGCGACATAATGTCATGAAGAAATCACCTAAAAACACATACAATTTGAAGAGGAACGAAGAGTCCAAGTACATCAACGACTACAACCCGGTGATTTTGTCCATGTGGAATACTAACATGGATATACAGTTTGTGGCTGATAACTGTATGGCTGTGGCTCGGTATGTGACGTCTTACATCACCAAAAAAGAGAAGACAGAATTGAAGGATATGTGGGAGGACATTTCCCATGAAAAGAGCCTCAGCAAGAAGTTGTACAGTTTCAGTCTGAAGATGTTGTCGCATCGAGAAATCGGAGCGTACGAATGTTCTGACCGGTTGTCTTCAGCAAGTCTCTATGCCAAGTCCAGGAGTATCATTTGGGCGAGTCTTGGTCTTGCTGCAACGCGTAATCGAGTTCTCAAACCTGTGCGGGAAATTGAGTATTTGGCGGAAAAGGAGCCAAACAGTACCGACATTTTGAAGACCAACATGTTGGATACATATTATCCAAATAGAAGCAGTCACCTCGACAATGTTTGTCTGTATGAGGTTCTTCAAAATTACATATTCAAGAGGAACATCAAAGAAGATACTGAGAAAGGAGTGTATGCTGTAATAGGAAGTGAGGGATGTCTGGTCAAGCAAAGAAAATGCCACTTGGTAAACCATCGAAAATTGAGTGGCGAATCTCCTGAAAAAAAGGAGTTTTTCTATTTAGCACTTTTGCAACTTTTCAAGCCTTGGCGTGCAGAAGAGGAACTGCTTGGAGATTTCCTCTGTTACGAAGACTCTTTCAATGCTGCCAAGGAGACCATAGAATGTCCTGCTTTTCCCAAATATGTAGAAATGTTGAATGCGGAAATTGAGCAGGAAGCAACGATTGCAGCCGAGATTGCCAGAGACAGTTCTCAGGACAGTCAGAGTTCTGCTTCATTGAGTCAGGATCCACTAGGAGGACCTGTTATCGAAAATGAAGCTGCCACTGCCATGAATGAAGTGGAAAGAGCCATGGCACATGCTCAGGAGGATGCGGTTAACTTAGAAGAGTTGGAAAGACAACTCAACGTTGAGCAGAGGAAAATATATGACGAAGTTACCATGCAAATTGATCATGGATTAAGTCATGACAAGAAAGAGTGCTCATGTACGTCGTTGAAGCCTGTCCGACTGTACGTGAGTGGAGAAGCGGGAACTGGAAAAAGTTTCCTCATTAAAGCAATTTCATGCTATTTGCAGGAAAGGACAGAGTCATCGCTGTCTAGTGTTGTCACCGCTCCAACTGGACTGGCAGCACATAACATTAAAGGGATTACTTTACATCGTTTACTGATGCTGCCAGTGGAGCATGACAACAAATTACAATATCACAAGCTATCTGGAGATGCTTGTTTTGAAGTTTCAAGAATCTTGAGGAAAATGAAACTTCTTATCATTGACGAAGTAAGCATGGTTTCCAATGTCATGCTTGCCTTTGTGCATTTGAGAATGCAAGAAGTTCTCAAAACAGAGTATGATGTGTTATTTGGTGGCAAACACATCATTGTTTTCGGAGATCTTCTGCAGCTGACACCAGTGAAAGGGCAACCTGTGTTCAAAATGCTCACGCATGAAGATACCAGGAAGTGCCTAGGCAGCATTGGCAACGTCAATATATGGTTAAACTTCAATTATGCTGAACTGCATGAAAATATGCGTCAGGCGAAGGATGAAGTTTACAAGACTATTCTACAAGATGTTAGAATTGGAAAAGTGACCGAGCATGGGAAAGAAGCTTTACATGCACGATTACTGTCAAATATATATCCAGAACAAGATGTTGTGCCTGAGAATATTTTTCAGAAAATTACTGATAAGTAATCTGGAATATGTTTGATGCCAACTCTTGCAGAATGTGCCAAATTCAACAACAAAATGTTGCATTTAGAAAAGCAAGAGATTGTGAAACTGGAAGCTATTGACAGAGTAGAGCATATGGGATCAACAATTATTTTGTCTGAGAATCTGAAAACAAAATTGGATTCATTAGAGAAGAGTATATCTAAAACTGCAGGTTTTGAAAAGACTCTGAATGTGTGCTTGAACTGCCGTATAATTTTAAGAAGGAATTTACATGTTGAGAGAGGTCTGGTAAATGGATCAATGGGTAATGTTGTTGATTTTGTAAAATACAGAAATAGAGATGGAATTGAATTTTTAAAAATTAAATTTGATGGCATTGAGGAAGTACAGCTAATTGGTCGTTGCTCTGCTAGATTTTTGCTTGTAAAAGACTTATATGTTCGCCGTAAGCAGTTTCCTGTTTGCTTGGCATATGCGGTGACAATCCATAAATCGCAAGGTTTAAGTGTAGACTGTGCATTGGTGAATATTGGCAGTTCTGTGTTCAAGGAGGGTATGGCATACGTGGCATTGTCACGAGTTAGAACTTTATCGGGATTATACTTGATTGAGTGTGATGTCACAAACATTTGTGCGGATCTAGATTGTGTTAAGGAATACAATAGGTTAAGAAGAGAGTATGCGTCACATTTGCCTCAGTATCCTTTGTTTGAGAAACGTGTGGTAGGCCGGAAACGAACAAATGTGACCAATACTGGGGAGGTTGTAGCAAAAAGACGAAAAGTCGATGAACCTAAAATTACAAGCAGAAACAAAAAGGATTCTGTTGAAGATGTTGTTGGTTTTCAATTTGAAAACAGTTCTGGTGTCAACTGCTATGCTAATGTAGTGGTTAATGTTTTGTTTTCACTAGAAAATGTAAAAGAAGAGATTGTGGTCAATTCTGATCAAAGATTTTGCAGTTTGTTAAATTCTGTGTTAGAGAAATGTAGCACTGATAGAAGAAACATAGAAAGTGTGTCTGAAATTCGAAATCTGTTAGACAGATGTTCAGGCCAAACACAATTCTCTCAAAATATTCAGCAAGATTGTCAGGAGTTTTTAATGTATATGCTTGATGTATTGCATGCTGAAGGTGTAGATGTAGATCAGCTGTTTGGGCTTTCTTATCAATGGCAGCATGACTGCGAGAACTGTATGGTATCAAGTACTACTAGTGTAGACTCAGAAAGATTTATATATTTAACTTTGCCAGACAGTAAATCAGTCTCCTTTAATAAGCTAGTAAAAGCAGCTGATCACAACATGGAGTGTAGCCAATGTAAATCTGAAATGATGTCAACATTATTTTTACGAACATATGGCCAGTATGTCATTTTAATGTTCCAACGATGTAGGCCTGATGGAACAAAATTGACAACTTTAATAAAAAAATTTGTAGCTTCGCAGTTGTCAATATCAGGAAGGACTTTTGTAACTGCAGCAATTATATATCATGACGGCCCTTCAATAACATCAGGACATTACACAGCTTATTTAAAGTCTAGAAATGGCTGGTCATTCTGCAACGATTCTGTTTTAATTTTCAAAAAAAAATTGCCGTATGACCTTAAAAACTCTTACCTGGTGTTTTTAAAACCAAAATTTTAGGGAAATAATCTTGGGATGTGCTCTGTGGAATTTCAAGAGGTTCTAATGGCTCCTACACGATTTGCCCTTGAGGATAAGTGTAGTACAGAGACATAACTTTTTACCATAACACTGGACGTCATGGAGAAATACATGCACTTTGAATGAGTTCAGAAAAACAATTTCTTTTTATAAGCTAATTGAAGCAGCCAATCAAAACATAGAGTAGAGGGAATGTAAGTCTGCAACGCTGTCTACTGTTTTACATTGCTTTGTGATTGAAAGTGATGTAGAGAATTAAATAATTGTAGTAGTCATAGAGTTAGTGTAAGTCTGCTTCATAGTAAGCAGTATCAGTGTCATAGGAAATGTAGAACATGACTGAGCAAGAAGGGGAAGATATTACTATTCCAGGATTGTGAAAATGATCTTCAACATTTTAATTCTGAAAGTTGCGGAAATGCCAAATGACGGGATTGGCTTACAAGAAATCCAAGAGTTATAAATGAGTCTGACAAGATTTGGCCTTGTGGAAACTTGTGGTAGAGAGCAAGAAGTCATTTATTGCATGTAACATGTTTTTAAAAACGATGGAGATTTTCTTTCAGAAAGTGGCGGGCTGAAAGTAATAACAGCACAAAAGAGTGTAAGCTGTTCATAGGACATCCTTTGACGTCATGGAAAGTAAGTTAACTTTAAGGAGTTCTGAATTCTGATTTCTTATGTTGTATGGGTTTTTTAAACACAATCATTTTGATTGTGTTTTTTTTTACCCGCTGTTATATGATGAATACCTTCAAGTCACTGTTTTTAGTGAATTTTGATACATTCTGAGAACAGCAAAAATAAACCATTTAACATGTATAATTAATTCTGTACTGTTTGCATTTATGATGTATATGTAGAACTGTGTAGGAGGCATGGAGAAGGTGAGGCTTCTGTAAGTGTCAAAGTTGTTGCATGCAGTGCTGCACTTCTGCGTATTCTTTCATATGCTAGACTACATCTGCACAATGAGATACCTAAGCAAAGGAAACACAAGTGATGTGATTGTGAAATGAGCAAAATAAATTGCACGTATTTCAATTACATCACCTGTGTTTCCTATCATTACGAATCACATTGTGCAGATCAAGTTTAGGTCTGTCCAGTGAAACATAGGAGGTTTGGACTTTGTTCAAGAGTGCAGTGGACATGACTCACTTCATTGGTAGACCTTCACATGTATTATGTCCTCTATTCTCTTCAACAACTCGAAATTTCATCTGCAACCCTGAGTAGGCCTCACCTCAAACAAACCTCTGGATAGGACACATCTTATTGGCATCCTGAAGCAATTATTTAAAATTTTAGTGTCTTGCGACACTTTTCTGAGACAACAGCAATGCAAAAGATGCACCATGTTTTAAGATAGGCCTCACTTCATCTGCATCAAGATACTGTTAGTTTAAAATGTATATCTTTAGGACTGTGTAGGGGGCCTGGAGAAGCAGAAGCTTCTGTAAGTGTCAAAGTTGTTGAAAAACTGTTTGTCCTTCAATCTTTTCCCTTGTCTTTTGTAATTTTTAAATACATGTTTTAATATTTTTGAAATGTTTGTTCTCTCTTTCACAGATTGAAAGTATAAAAACAAAAAGTGAGTAATTTAACGACAATTATAAGGTAAATGCTTTGTACTCTTTTCGTTACATTTCTATCACATTCACCTACTATTAGTTCCACTGCTTCATTTCTTTAACCCTCAGTTTCCTGCCTTTGCTACTTCCCTCATTCCTTTCTCTATTACCTACTTACTCAACTCCTTCCACTCTTTTTCTCAGTCCCTCTCTTCTCATAGTTCCTCACTCTTGTTCACTCACTCCGTCTCTATTACTCTTAGTGTCTTTCACTGATCACTCTATCACTACTTGTTCATAATGCTTTCTCTGTGTAGTTGAAGCACACTAAGGGGCATATTATGAATACAGCCAATAAAATTATTGCTCTTTTTATTGGCAGAAAACTGGTGCAAAAGTGGTTTTAGCGGCAGTTTTCTGCCGCTAAAAGCAGCTTTAGCGACACATTTCTGCCAATAAAAGCTGCAAAACTTTTATTGCCTATGTTGATGATATGGCTCTATGTTACTTACATTTCTTTGCTGTTTCAATTAATCTTTTTCTGTTATTTTTTGTTGTCTGTTTTTTATTTTTTCTCTCTGTTATTCCTCATGTTTTAATCTTATTTTGAACATTCACTCACATTCTCCAAGAAACTCTTCTTTGTTAATGTTATACTCTCTTTTTTTTTCTTTCACTTCGTTATCTATTTTGTTTTTCACAATTATACCCTCTTCCGTCTTTTCTTCGGTAAATAGATCTATTAAACAGTATCTCTTCTTTACTCCCTATAGCTGTCTTTCTTTTAACATCACTCTCTGTTTACTTTCCTTATACTTACTCTTTTTTTTTTTAAATTTTTTTTGGGTTAGCTCCCGGTCCGCGTACCGGGAAGCTAACCCGGGAGCGAACCAAAAGAAATAGAGCTTGCCAGAGTGCTAAACATTCTAGCAATTTTTTTTGAAAGGGAAGGTAGTTCTGAAAAGAACTTTTTTTTTATATTTTTGTTTTATATATTTTTTTTTTTTTTTGAACATTTTTTGTTTTTTTTGTATTTTTTGAACGATTTTATATTTTTTTTGTTTTTTTTTGGGGGGGGGGAAACAACAAAAAACAGGCGTTGAAAAGGGCTCAACAGGAGCAAAAAAAAAATTACTGGGGGCGGTTAGGGCAATCATGGTGTTCATACGCCAGGTTTATAGCATTGATGCTCATGTTGCCACACGCTAACAACGCACGACAGTGCATACAAGAGTGTATCATGTGGCCAAAATTATCTTGTATATTTGGCACAGTTTCCCGTGCCTCTTCTGGTGTTAACGCAATTGGTAATCTTGGTCTGGCGACAGGAGTTGGTCTTGGATTGTCCTGCATATCCCTTATTTCCGCCCGGCTGTAATTTAGTGGATGCTTCCTTGTCATGTGCCTGTGCATTGTGTGATTTCCGTAACTATATTTCTTGTCCGTCCCTCTTGATAATTGTTCTTTGCATACGCGGCAGGTGACATACCTCGCATTGACTTTTTTTGGGCCACGAGGGATCGAATAAAACTGCCAGATGAAACTGGCTTTCTTTCTGGAAACCCGGGGCACCTCTTCTAAGAACTGTGGTTCTTCTCCCTCCTCATCCATTTCTTCATCTTCCTCCTCAGTGTTGGTAATGACCTGGGGAGGTGGTCCTCTCTTCCCATGAGGAGGTGGAGGTGGTGGTGGGGGTCCACCAGCTGAAGCTACCAATGAAGCCATTTCTCATATAGTAGTAAAGGTCTTCCTCTCACAATGATGAAAGTCAGAGTGAGGAAAGAAGGAGGGGTTTTCATCATTTGGGAAAAACAATACTTCTCAACCAATGAAAAGTGTTATTTTTAGGTCACCTGACCTAGCCTTACATCATTATGAAACCAAAAGTGAAATGAACCAATGAAAAGTGTTATTAACAAGTCACATGACCTGTTATGCTTACGTTACGCGCTCCGGTCCGCGCCCCGGATCGCTTCCGGGGAGCTGCGTTTCGCGCCTCGGTCCGCGCCCCGGGGCACTTCCGGGTGCGCTAACGCAGTACGTCATAAGACGCATTACGCGGCAACGCGATACCGTCACTATGTTGATTTCTTACCGGTTCGCAGACCGGGTCGCGGCTTTAAATTGAGCTAACGGGAAGCTTCCCGGTTCGCGGACCGGGAGCGAAACAAAAAAAATATTTAAAAAAAATTATTAATAAACATATAAAATATATTTTTGGATTTAAAGAAGAATACATTTTACAGCTATAGATATTAGCTTTTAAAAAACCAATGAAATTCACTGAAAAAACCATAGGTTATAGACCATATATAGTTAGGAATTAGCATTTACAAAACCTTGAAATATCACTGAAAAAACCATAGGTTATACACCATATATAGTTAGGAATTAGCATTTAAAAAACCTTATTTTACTCACACAAAACCATTGAAATTCCATATATAGTTAGTTGTACTAACTATATATCGCGCACCCGCAATCCACTGCTGATCATGTCACATATTACATCATTCATGACATGGTCAGTGACATCACTGATGACATCACTGATGACATCTCAAATGACATCACTGATGACATCACTGATGACATCTCAAATGACATCACTGATGACATCACTGATGACATCACTGATGACATCTCAAATAACATCACTGATGACATCTCAAATGACATCACGGATGACATCTCAAATGACATCATTGATGACATCACTAATGACATCACTGATGACATCACTGATAACATCTCAAATGACATCTCAAATGACATCACTGATGACATCTCATTTGACATTACTGATCACATCACTGATGACATTATTCATGTGATAATACGATGAACCTCTTCAGACTCTAATATAACCTTAGATACACTCAGTGTAAACACAGACTCGCAGATTGTCACTCATCCATGAAGTTACACACACACCTAGTCAGTCATGCAAACAATCAATCACACCTCCATTTCCTTAACTATACAGTTAAACACACCTTACTTATTCAAACATATACTAAAACATACTTACTCACTTATACAATCCTGGATACAAGTTCACAATGATCCATACAGCCACTCACACATTCACTGGCTCTTATGCACAGTTATTTATATATGTCAACTCTCACATGTACTGTATTTTACATATGTACTTACTTTGACATGTAGCACTGAGATATCTATTCACTCACCAATACAGTCATGCACACAGTCAACCACCCATACAGCTGTTTCCACATGCACTTTTGAACCCATACATCTATGCAGAGAGTCATACACCTCCCAGCCACCCATACACACTCTCAGTCTCCCATACAAATACTTGGGCAACCAATCAATAACCCATATAGTTAATCATATAGCTACTGATCAACACATGCAGCAGTTTACAGAACAACAGACATAATGATGCACAAATTAAGACAGTTTAGTCACTAACCCATGCACTCAGTGAGACACATTTAATCACTCACTCATACAGTCAGTCATGCACCTACTAAATCCTTTGTTCAGACACTTCTACATCCACTCATTCTTCAATATGTAAGACATATTTTAACTTTACAGAAACATACAGTCACTGGATGTTGTCATCAGTGATGTCATCAGTGATGTCATTTGAGATGTCATCAGTGATGTCATCAGTGATGTCACTGACCATGTCATGAATGATGTAATATGTGACATGATCAGCAGTGGATTGCGGGTGCGCGATATATAGTTAGTACAACTAACTATATATGGAATTTCAATGGTTTTGTGTGAGTAAAATAAGGTTTTTTAAATGCTAATTCCTAACTATATATGGTGTATAACCTATGGTTTTTTCAGTGAATTTTCAAGGTTTTGTAAATGCTAATTCCTAACTATATATGGTCTATAACCTATGGTTTTTTCAGTGAATATATATATATATATATATATATATATATATATATATATATATATATATTACCTACTGGCGGTCGCCAGTAGGTATATATAGTTAGGATTTTTTCTCTATGGGTTTTTTGAAAATTCTATGTCTAATAACTTTGGCGTTTGTGGACGGAATTGGCTGAAATTTTCTGGAAAATGGCACATTTTGTTTCTGAGCAGCCCCTGAAAATTGGGGGGGGTTCGTCCAGGGGGGGTCGAGAAAAAAGGGGGGTCCCAAAACGTGTTTTTAACATTGAGTTTTCCATAGGGCGGTTGGCCTCACTTTTAGCCCGAACGGCTGAATGGATTTGCACGAAACTTGGCAAAATTGTAGGGACTGGTAGCCCGATGTGCCTTTTGTAGGTCTCAATATATGTGCTACAGTGGATTTTGAGAAATTAACGTTTAAAAAAAGATATATATCTGTAACAGCGGACCAGGCAGCGCTCCAGGACGCGTACTTTTCGCGCAACGGAGCTTTGTGAAGCGAAGCTGATTGGTTCTCCGGCGTCTGTCAACATTCCAAACAGTCCGTAGCGGCCGCCATCTTGTCTCTCGGTAGGATCGAGAGACAAGAGGAGGCCAAAGCGAAGGGGCAAATGACCATAAGGGGGAATAGTAGATCCTCGCTGACCCCCTAGGTTTGATGTGGAGGTTTTAAAAGGGCCCCGCGGGGCAAAAAAAAATAAATAATAATAATAATCGAACGGCTGAATGGATTTGCACGAAACTTGACAAAATTGTAGGGACTGGTAGCCTGATGTGCCTTTGCTAGGTCTCAATATATGTGCTTCAGTGGATTTTGAGAAATTAACGTTCAAAAAAAGATATATATCTGTAACAGCGCACCGCTTCGCGTACTTTTCGCGTTACGGAGCTTTGCGAAGCGAAGCTGATTGGCTCTCCGGTGTCTGTAAACATTCCAAACAGTACGTAGCGGCCGCCATCTTGTCTCTCGGTAGGATCGAGAGACAAGAGGAGGCCAAAGCGAAGGGGCAAATGACCATAAGGGGGCATAGTAGATCCTCGCTGACCCCCTAGGTTTGATGTGGAGGTTTTAAAAGGGCCCCGCGGGGCAAAAAAAAAAAATAATAATAATAATCGAACGGCTGAATGGATTTGCATGAAACTTGGTAAAATATTAGGGACTGGTAGCCCGATGTGCCTTTGCTAGGTCTCAATATATGTGCTTCAGTGCATTTTGAGAAATTAACGTTCAAAAACAAGATATATATCTGTAACAGCGCTCCGCTTCGCGGAGATAAAATTATATATGTATTACCTAGCTGTTGCTAACACCAGTTAGCGACGGCTAGTAGGAGATAGCGACCATCTTGGGCCCCACTTTGCATGTGAGTGATATTTATCACTAATGACATGCAAAGTGGGCATGCCAAGATGTTAGCGACTGGAAACAGTCGCTAACATCGCTATCTCCTATTATCAACTTTTGGAAATATTCGAGATAAGCGCGAATATCTCCAAAAAGTAACAGCTGCCCTGAGCAGTTCTTAGCCATGTTATCCAATGGGAGGTGGATAACATGGCTAAGAGCATTAGCTCGGTAATGCATGAATATCGCTGAGTTTTCAGCGATATTAATGCATTGCGGTCGTTTTTTATCGTATTTGCGATAAACCTTGATAATAGCAAGGTTTATCTGCGATAATTTCTGACGGTAAAAAAATCTTTGCAATGCATCGTTAGGGATAAATATCGCTTAACTTTGGTAATATGCCCCAACGTCTGTTAACGTTCGATTCGAAGGAAATCAGGAAGTGTTGAAAAACATTGTCTGCGCCATCTTGTCTTTTTTCAAATGCCACACTTTTGTCGTGCACGGCAGCCATTTTAGATGCCTTGACCAGACCCACTCTGTGCACGCTGTCGATCCTTAGCATGGCTCCCCACCCTCGCAAGCATCTCACCCAGGCAGTGGTCACCCCCGCTCTCTGTCTTATGCATGGGTAATAAACCTCCCCCCATCTGCGCTGCTCTTCCCTGAGAATCACACCCTGTGCCCGCCCGACACCTCCCTTTCGCCCTATTCACTACCGCACCCTCTGACACTTCTTTTCCTCTGTGTCCGATTGTCCAGGCCGGTCCTAGGCTATCAGCTAGCCCTGCAGATGTAGTTTATGGCCACAGCTGTAAAGAATCACCCCTCTTCAAAGGAGTTATAGTAGATCAAGGCCCACACTCGATGAGATCCGTCACAGCAGAAGCGTTGCTATTATCTGAAAACCATCCTGTATTGTGATTGGGGAGGGGACCGAGCGTGAAGCGGAAGATTCCAGGGATGACTCTTTGTACATCAAAGTTTTTACAATTATGTGTCACATTAAAAATATATAGCACTCCGACAAAGTAGTAAGATTATAAAACTTTAATAATTTATAAATATATACAAGAAAACAAAAATAGTAATAACATATAAACATTTTTAGGGAAAAACAACGAAGTAGCGGTCGGCTGTGCGAATAGTCCCAACGCAGCACAACGTCCAGATTTCCGGCGTGGGGCGTCGCGGGGGGTGGGTCATCAGTAGCAAACTGTTGTGCGAATAGTTCCAAGGCAGCAGAACGCGCCGAAATCTAGATGACACGAAAGTGATGTCTAGTAAGTTGCCACCCAGCAAATAACGGCGTGGGGCGTCGCGGGGGGTGGGTCATCAGTAGCAAACTGTTGTGCGAATAGTTCCAAGGCAGCAGAACGATGGCACCAAGGTGATGTCCAGTAAGTTGCCGCACTGGTTTTGGTATCCTACAATGCTGCTCCGAATAACGGCGTGGGGCGCCCCGGGGGAGGCGGCGTGAACGGGCCTCTCCAGGTGGAGTGTCATCTGTTGTAGTGGGGCGCCCCTTTACCGTTTCAGTTGCCATTCCGTCCGTTTTTGGTCCACTGTGTTAAAAGCTGCAATTCAGCTGAGTTGCGCCCACTCTTGCGGTGCAGCGATAGGCGGCTGTCACAGGACTCTCAAAATGGCGGCAGGCTCTTTCCTTTTTGGGCCTGGTCCACTGAAATGGCCCTGGGACACCTTGGAAATCGGACGCTTGTCTGCTAGGTCTTGGACCCCATTCTCGAAAGCGTCCCCTCTGCCTTGAGAATTCATCAAAAGTTTTGGGGGCCCCGACTCCTGCAGGCTTCTGGTGGGGAGCGGCTGCCATGATTGCTCGCGGAATGACCACGACGGAGCTACGAGATGGTGGTGCTCTCATGCTGACGCCAGTTTAGTCTGAAACATCCAGAAACAAGGTGGGGCTTTCATCGTTTGGGAAAAAAAAAAAGTTTTCATCCAATGAAAAGTGTTGTTTTTAGGTCATATGATCAAGCCTTCCATCATTAGGAAACCAAAAGTAAAATGAACCAATGAAAAGTTTTATAAACAAGTCACATGACCTGTTATGCGGCATAGGGTATAAAATGCGTAGAAAATACGTTGGCACGTGAGGCGGCGTCAGTAGCGGACCGATGTGCGAATAGGCCGAAGGCAATACAACGCGCCAAGATCCGGATGGCACCGAGGTGGTGTCCAGCAAGTTGCAGCACTGGTGTGGCCATCCTACAATGCTGAAAGTCGGCGTGGGGCGCCCCGTTGGCCTGTGAGTTTGCGTCAGTAGCGGACCGATGTGCGAATAGGCCGAAGGCAGCACAACGCGCCAAGATCCGGATGGCACTGAGGTGGTGTCTAGTAAGTTGCCGCACTGGTGTGGCCATCCAACAATGCTGAAAGTCGGCGTGGGGCGCCCCGTTGGCCTGTGAGATGGCGTCAGTAGCGGACCGATGTGCGAATAGGCCGAAGGCAGCACAACGCGCCAAGATCCGGATGGCACCGAGGTGGTGTCTAGTAAGTTGTCGCACTTCTGTGGCCATCCTACAATGTTGAAAGTCGGCGTGGGGCGCCCCGTTGGCCTGTGAGATGGCGTTAGTAGCGGACCGATGTGCGAATGGGGCCAAAGGCAGCGCAACAATATTTTCTGACTGACACCACAAGGCGCTGAGATGCCAAGATCCGGATGGCACCGAGGTGATGTCTAAGTTGCGGACTGATGTGCGAATGGGGCCAAAGGCAGCGTAACAATATTTTTTGTATGGAAGATACCACTAGGCGTTGAGATGCCAAGATTCGGATGGCACCGAGGTGATGTCTAGCAAGTTGCTGTACTGGTGTGGTCATCCTACAATGCTGAAACTCGGCGTGGGTCGCCCCATTAGCCTGTGAGATGGCGTCAGTAGCGGACCGATGTGCGAATAGGCCGAAGGCAGCACAACGCGCCAAGATCCGGATGTCACCGTGGTGGTTTCATAGTTGAGAGGCACTTCATCTGCAGTGGGGCGCCGAGATCCGGATGGCACCGAGGTGATGTCTAGCAAGTTGCTGTACTGGTGTGGTCATTCTACAATGCTGAAAGTCGGCGTGGGGCGCCCCATTAGCCTGTGAGATGGCGTCAGTAGCGGACTGATGTGCGAATGGGGCCAAAGGCAGCGCAACAATATTTTCTGAAGAGAAGACACCAAAAGGTGCTGACATTCCAAGATCCGGATGGCACCGAGGTGGTGTCTAGCAAGCTATGCAGTTGAGTTGTGTGCGCACTTGCGGCGAATAGGTCAAAGGCAGCATAACAATGTTTTTTGAATAGAAGACACCACAAGGCGTTGAGATTCGGTTACCACCGAGGTGATGTCTAGCAAGTTGCCGCACTGGTGTGGCCATCCTACAATACTGCTCCGAATAACGGCGTGGGGTGCCCGAAGGGGGGGGGAGCCGGCGTGAATGGGCCTTCCTAGGTGGAGGCTCGTCTGCTGTAGTGGGGCGCCCCTTTACCGTTTCAGTTGCCATTCAGCTGAGTTTCGGCTGCTCTTGATGCTACAGCGACAGGCGGCTGCAAGAGGACTCTCAAAATGGCGGCCTGTTCTTTGGATTTGGGCCTGGTCCACTAAAATGGCCCTGGGACACCTTAGAACTCGGACGCTCGATTTTTTTTTCCTTTCCTGTACATGCAAAAAAAGGTAAATGCCCGGTACGTTACACGCTTCATCTGCCACGATGAACTCTCCAGAGGAACCGGAAAAAAATATAGTTGTGGTAACTATACCATGCATCGTCATATGGAGAGGTGGCACCAATTAATTATAGTGCTGCATAAAAGAGAGATTTGGAGGAGAACCCCTGACCTGCTAGTACATTCATCAAAGAAGTGGCACTGAGAGCTTCAGAGGCAAGGGAAACGGTCCCAAATATTTAGAAGAACTTTGGAAAGATTAAAATGACATGTTTAGATTGTGGCAAATTAATTTCATGTGGACAGATGAGTGTTACTCTAATAAATACAGCATATGAACATCATCATAGTCGATGGTTGGTAGAGACATTTTGACTATATCCTGGACCTGCCCGTCCTCGCCCAAAATGGCGCCGGAATAAATGGGACTCGTAACTCCTTGTTGTGTACTGGTTGCAGAACCTTGAAATCACGAGATACGTATGCAGTTTTGAAGTACATGGCGGGCGGGGACGAGAATTGATTGACTATTTCGACATCCCTATTGATATTAAGTTCTGATGTGTTATTGATTACTGTACTGTTGAAAGTTCGAATTAACGTCACCCATGGTACTTGCCCGCAAATGTATATCTAGATAATTTTATTGTAACTGGCCCTGTCGTATTTTAATTATAAAATGTACGTCCACCGATTCCGTAACTGTTAGACACCTTAGTTCTTGCAACCTAATGGCCCGCCCGTTACGTTCCTCTACAGTGTAAATGTCTATTCATCATATACGATTACAGTTTGCTCTGTGGCAGGCCCACGTGGTTATAGGCTCGTATTTGTATAATGACATTTTCACAATAAAGGTTTTTAAAAGAAAACATGGTAGTAGTATATACATTGGTAAAGTTTTTAATAATAGTGACTGTTTTAGAATCATTAAAAGGCAAGTGAAATAAAGCAGACCAATTACATGAAGGGTAAAAGGTATAATACGAAGGAACGCAGTAAAGATAAATGGTCAAGGGCTGTTGTGTTTTCTATTCCTGCAACATAAAGTGATCGATAAGAATCTCATATTCAGGCGTATCGGCGACTAAGACAGCAGGTCGACCCTCTTTTGCTCAACGGCTCCGTCATGGGACGAAGAAACGCTCTTTTTCTCGAAAAAAGAACATATTTTACTTGCAGGACAGTTGTAAAATTTCCGGGAAAGTACATTAGCCTGGAACATTATAACATATATTTAAGAAAAAATAATGTTCGGAAGTAATGAAAAGCGTAATTTTTAGGTCATATGACCAAGCCTTTCATCATTACAATAAGAAAAGTAAAATGAACCAATGAAAAGTTTTATTAACAAGTCACATGACTTGTTATGCTTACGTTACGCGCTGCGCGCCCCGGATGACTTCCGGATGCGCTAACGCGGCGCGTCATATGACGCATTATGCGACAACGCAGGTACAGAATATAGTCAAAATGTCTCCACCAACCAGCGGTCGGAACACAACCCCTTTCAGCAGGCTAAATAGTTCTGTTAAATGGCAACAGAAGGGACAGGCAACAAGAACCATCAGTCAAAGAGGGGAGGGCTAGTTCTTCTCTACCGGGTTACATTGGGGCGCTACCGGAACTGATCGAATTGGTAGTCTACAGTGTTTCTGGATGTTTGAGACTGAAGCTGGGGTTAGCATGAGAGCAGCACCATTTCGTAGCTCCGTCGTGGTCATTCCGCAACCAATCATGGCAGCCGTTCTTTATCGTTATTTTGGGCGGGGTGGGTGGCGGAGCCGAGCTGTTTTGCAGCCATCATTGTGTGGAGTTCAGTTCATCTCACTAGTTTTGTATTTGTCATGAGGGGTTGTTCCTAATGTTTCTATTTTAGCGAGGTCAAAAAGAGATCCCATTAGTGGCCTACTGATTTTGCTCGATTCCTTTTCTTTTTTTTTACACGATTTTTCGTTATCTGCGAAGACTAAACAGAGTATTGCGACTCTGTGTTTGTTTGTAAATAGAGAATGAACCAAAGAGAACCAATTCTAAAACAGTAAATACTTGGATAACAATCAATCAAATGGAGAGAGAAGCAGGCACGACGTATTACAACGGGGGCAAAGGCCTGCGTTAACTACCCTTCACTATGTGCAAAGAGAGAGTACTCCTAATAGAAATGAGGGGGGGGGGCACCATTCAAAGCAGATCAGTGTGCATAAACACGAAAATGTTTTCACTTACCACGTACTTGACATTCGACAGCTTATGATATTTGCTATTAAAAAACCATTGAAATTCACTGAAAAAACCATAGGTTATAGACCATATATAGTTAGGAATTAGCATTTACAAAACCTTGAAAATTCACTGAAAAAACCATAGGTTATAGACCATATATAGTTAGGAATTAGCATTTAAAAAACCTTATTTTACTCACACAAAACCATTGAAATTCCATATATAGTTAGTTGCACTAACTATATATCGCGCACCCGCAATCCACTGCTGATGATGTCACATATTACATCATTCATGACATGGTCAGTGACATCACTGATGACATCTCAAATGACATCACGGATGACATCACTGATGACATCTCATTTGACATCAATGACCACATCACTGATGATATCATTCATGTGACAATACAATGCATCTCCTCACATTTTAATATAACCTCTGTTACACTCAGTGTTAAATACAGAGTATAATTTTTGAAACCATTGACACACCAATACTAGTTACTACATACGCACTCACTGATTCCTACGTCTACACACACATTCACTCATTCACCCATACAATCATTCATACATACAATCAATCATCTTTACAACACTATCATATGCACTCATACACCTATACAGACACTCACACTCTGCCACTCATCCATGGAGTTACTCACACACCTAGTCAGTCCTGTAAAGAATCAATCACACTTCCATTTTCTAATCTATACAGTTAAACATAGAGCACCTTACGTTTTCAACCATATACTAACACATACTTAGTCTCTTATACAATCATTGATACAAGTACACATTGATCTGCACAGTCACACACCTCCCAGCCAGCCACACACACACTCAGTCTCCCATGCAAATACTTGGGCAATCAATCAATAACCCATATAGTTACTCATATAGCTACTGATCAACACATGCAGCAGTTTACAGAACAACAGACATAATGATGCACAAATTAAGACAGTTTAGTCACTAACCCATGCACTCAGTGAGACACATTTAATCACTCACTCATACATTCAGTCATGCACCTACTAAATCCTTCGTCCAGACACTTATACTTCCACTCATTCTTCAATATGTAAGACATATTTTAACTTTACAGAAACACACAGTCACTGGATGATGTCATCAGTGATGTCATCAGTGATGTCACTGACCATGTCATGAATGATGTAATATGTGACATCATCAGCAGTGGATTGCGGGTGCGCGATATATAGTTAGTGCAACTAACTATATATGGAATTTCAATGGTTTTGTGTGAGTAAAATAAGGTTTTTTAAATGCTAATTCCTAACTATATATGGTCTATAACCTATGGTTTTTTCAGTGAATATATATATATATATATATATACAGCAGCTGCAGCCTCCCAAAGCTCCGTGTCAAGACGACCAAGGAAAACCACACGAATCCAATATAAATGAAGGCACGAAGTTTTATTTAAAAGTTGAGCTTAACGAATCTGACGCGTTTCGGGCATCCGCCCTTGCTCACTGACAGGATATATATATATATATATATATATATATATATTACCTAGTGGCGGTCGCCAGTAGGTAGTTATAGTTAGGCCCTAGCTACCATAGGAAATCCGCAACATTCTATTGGGAATAACTTTGGCGCCAGTTGAGGAATTTGCGTGTAATTTTCCAAAATTTAGGCCAGCTCCTCGCTGCTCCTTCCCTGAAAGTTTCGGGGGGATTCGTGAAGTGGGGGCCGAGAAAAAAGGGGGTCCCAAAACATATTTTCCCCATGTTAATTTCCATAGGACGAATAGACAAGGCTACAGCCCGAACCGCTGAACGGAATTACACCAAACTTTGCAAAATTGTAGGGACTGGTACGCAGAAGTGCCTTTTCTATATTTGGTGAAAATTGGTCCAGTGGTTTTTTCGAAAATTAACATCAAAAACACATATATATCTATAGGCGCGCTACCAGCGCTTACCGGTACGCGTACCGGGGAGCGCACCCGGCGCGCTACGGGAGTGCGCGAGCGGAAAGCTTATTGGCTTTCGGATGTCTGTCAGCATTCTAAACAGTCTGAACAGTCCGCCATCTTGTGTCTCGGTAGAATCGAGACACAAGAGGTGAAAATAAAAGGGGGGAAATGATTAAAAGGGGGCAGGGTAGACACCCCCTGACCCACTAGGTTTTCTGAGGGGGGCCTAAAAGGACCCTGAAGGGGAAAAAACTATTTATTTTTTTTGAATTTTTTGCGGGGTAAGCACTGGGTGCGTTCCCATGTACGCTTCCCGGTACGCGCACCCTGAGCGCACCACGGGGAAAAACAGTGTAAAAAAATAATTTAGAGTGCTTAGAGGTAGGGTATCACTTTCTCCCCTTCATTCACTCATTTCATTCATTCAGTTATTCAGTACACATTCTCTGAAAAAAAGAATTGCAAAAAATATAAAGATTATAGCTCTTTTTGGAGAATTGGAGTTAGTTCTGAAAATAACTTTTTTTTTCTTTTTTATAACGATTTTATATTTTTTTTGTATTTTTTTAAGGGGAAAAACAAAACCAGGGATTCCAAAACTGCTCAACAGGAGCAAAAAAAAGGAGAAAAATTAGGGCTGGGGAGGGCAGCGGTGTTCCTCTCTCTTCCGAGCAATCAGTTCAATACTCTGCTACCCATAGCAGAGCAGTTCATCGCAGTCCATGCATACAATTTTGATGCGTGCAAAGACCGGCTGCACGTTCGGGATCATTCTTCCACCTTGTCTTCCCGAAGCTGTTGCACCACCAGTCGAGGTGCTGGCCCCATCTCTTGGTGCATTGCGTGCCAGGTCCCTGACACTCTCTCTGGAAAAGTTGTTCGGGTGTCTTCTCTGCACATGCCTAACTAAAGTGGCATTTCCAAAAATATATTTTTTATTAGGATTGCCACGTGATAAAGTGGTGCCACAAATTTTGCAGCACACCTTTGCTGCATTCACCTTTTTTTGTCCTTTGGGGAAGGTAAAAAACTTCCAAATGAAGAGTTCCTTCAGTTTCCTGGTAGGAGGATCCTCAGGCAGAAATTCCTCTTCAGAATTCCGCTGCCTTTCAGAAGCTCCCTGTCAGTCGGATCAATGCCGGCTCCAGCAGGAGAAAGAGGCAAAATAAAGATCAGACAATAGCAGTAAGAGGCAAGATAAAGGTGAGAAATGAGTAGAAACAGGTGGAAAAGAGGTCAGAAACTAGCAGACGAAGATTTTAAAGGTGATAAACAAGCAGAAAAGGGAGAAAAGGTGAGAAACAAGTAGAAAGAGGGTGAATGGTGGTGAGAAATGAGCAGAAAGAAGCATGATAAAGGTGAGAAACGAGCAGAAAGAGGCATGATAAAGGTCAGAAAGGAGCAGAAAGAGGCAAAATGAAGGTCTGAAATGAGCTTGCTGAGAATTGCAGACGTGGTCCGAGGTCTTGCCCCCTTCCTCAACCACTCTGCACAGGGCCCTCCTGATGCACTAATGACTGGGGATGAAGTCCCCTTGGCTGCAATAGGGGCCAAGAACCCCTATTGCTGCCACAAGTAAGTCCCCCAAAGCTGGATTGCTGAGATATGTTTGGATGCCCATCCCCCTTTCTCAACCACTCTGCACGGGGGCCTCCTGGTGCACTACTAGTTGGGGATGATATCCCCTTGGCATTTGAGGGTCAATAGGGCCAATAACCACTATAGTTGTCACATCACAAGTAAGTCCCCCACAGCCAGATTGCTGAGATGTGGACGGAGGCCCCTCCCCCTCTCTCAACCACTTTGCACAGGGGCCTCCTGCTGCACTACTGGTTGGGAGAGGAAGTTCCCTTGGCTGTTGAGGGTAGTTGGGACCAATAACCTCTATTGTGCAACAGGTAAGTCCCCCACAGTGGGATGGCTGAGACGTGGTTGGAGGCCCCGTCCGCTTTCTCAAGCACTCTGCACAGGGACTTCCTGGCACCCTACTGGTTGGTGGATGAAGTCCCCTTGGCTGATGAGGGTCGTTAGGGGCAAAGAATCCCTATTGTTTCCACAGATAAGTCCCCCACAGCTGGATTACTGAAATGTGGTTGAAGACCTGTTTCCTTTCTTAACCACTCAGCACAGGGGCCTCCTGGTGCACTATTGGCTGGGGGATGAAGTCCCTTTAGCTGCTGAGGGTCGCTGGGGGCCAGAACCCCAATTGATGCCACAAGCAAGTCTCCAACAGTCAAATTGCTGAGACGTCATCGGAGGCCCCAACCCATTTTTCAATCAATTTGCAAAGGGCCCAGGCCTCCTGGTGCACTACAGGTTGCAGCCGCGGTCGCTCACGCTTGATCGTGTTCACATATGGCACAAAAAATTCCGCTCCATTGCGGATTGTGGAGTTTATCTGTAACTCCACTTTCTCCGCAGAAGTGCTGAGTTCCACAAACTCCATGACTGAAGCGGAATTTCATGCCCATTCACAGACCCACTAAGAGACTCACACACCCACTACTAGACCCACTCAGATACTTACGGATCCACTTACAGACCCACTCTGATGCTCACATAACCACTCACAGAACCACTCAGACATTCACACACCCACTCACACACCCACTAAGAGACTCACACACCCACTCACAAAGGTAACAGGTAACAGGTTACAGTTAGGAAATAAATTAAAAAGAATATAGAAATTCATTGAAAAAAAACAAAGGTTACAGGGACGATATAGTTAGGAAATAGAATTTAATTTTTTTTAGAAATTCACTGAAAAAGACATCATAGTTAGGCTCACATTTTATTCATACAAAACCAGATTAATTCTGAAGTTATAATTACCTGTGCTAACTATAACTTATGCGCCCGCAATACACTGCTTATGACCTCACATATTACATCACTCATGACATGGTCAGAGACATCACTCATGAAATCTCAATGATGTCACTGTTGACAGCACTGATGCCATCATACACAGAACAACTCGCACCCATAGAACCTTTCATACATCCACTTCTACTCAACCCCTCACATACCCCATACGAACACTCACACAGCCACTTACTCATCTATAGAGCGACTCAGACACCCGCTCACTCATTCCAACAGGCACTCACCCATAAAGTTACTCATATAACCAGTCACTTACCCATACAGGCAATCACGAAGTCACACACTCTCCCAAACAGCTACTCATATACCTACTTATTCACCTATACAACTCTTCTCACTGATACTCACTCACCGATACAGTCTCTCAACACAGCCCCTTGCTCACTCACAAGCATTCACACACTTCCTCACATACCCACACAACCACTTCATATCCATTCACACTTCCCTACAAGCACTCATACATCCGCTCATTCACCCATACATCCATTCACACAGAGACTTACTTTATGTTATATGTTATGGTATGCGTTCTTATATAGCGCATGACTCACCCGGGGGGATCTCAGCGCTTACCAAGGCGATACCAGGAAGGGTTCTGGGGAAATGTATTCAGGGGAGACCAGATTTAGAACAAGAAAGCTTTTAATTGTTTCCTAAAAGACAGAAAGGAAGTGGATTTACGCAGGGCCTCTGGAAGCGAATTCCAGTATTTTGGGGGCGATATAAGAAAAAGCTCTGCCACCTGTACGACTTAGCCAGATATGAGGGACCTTCAAGAGGGCAAAGCATTTGATCTTAGATTGCATTCAGATATCTGTTTACTTTACAATACAGCCTTTCACACAGCCATGCAAACAGTCAGTCACTCACCCATACAGCAACTGATACAGCCAGGCATCACACATACAGATGTTCAGACACCCACTCACCCATAGAGCCATTCATACAGACACTCACTCGCCCATACAGCTACTGACACACCCACTTACTCACCAACATAATCACTCACACAGCCACTCAGTCACCCACACAGTTACACACATACCTACTTATACACCCATACAGCCACTCACACACCAACTCACACACCCATACCAGCAGTCAGACAACCACTCACACATGGATACACACAGGCACACTGCCACTCACATAATATATGTTAGTAATAGTATCACTCAGTAGTATAGAAAGTATACTATTTTAACTTATGTAGTACCTTGGTATACATTTTTAACACTCAGTAACTTTTCGAAAACAAGCACACTCACTGAATGATGTCATCAGTGATGCCATTTGAGATATCATCAGTGATTTCACTGACCGTGTCATGAGTGACTTAATAAGTGAGGTTATAAGCAGTGCATTGAAGGGGCATATGTTATAGTTCGCTCAGGCAACTATAACTGCTTGATTTCTCTGGTTGTGTACAAGGGAAATGTGAGCCTAACTGTACGTCACTGTAACCTTTGGTTTTTTAGTGAATTTCTAAGGTTTTTTTAAATTCTATTTCCTAAATATACTTCCTTGTAAACTTTGTTTTTTGTCATGAAGATTTGTCAAACAGCGCCAAAGTTATAAGCCAGTTAAATAATGCTTTTCCTATGGAAACTAGATTCTAACTATAACCACCTTCTGGCAACTGTAATATATATTACCTACTGGCAGTTACCAGTAGGTAGTTGTAGTTAGGATCGACTTTCCATAGGAAAAGCATTATTTGACTTGCTTATAACTTTGGCATCGTTTGACGAATCTTCTTGACATTGTTAAATAAAGAATGCCTACTCTTTCCAGTTGTACATGAGAAGTTTCAGGGTGATCCGTCAAATGGGGTTGAGAAAATGAGGGGGGTGTAAAAAAAGAGTGTTTCCCATGTTAATTCCCATAGAGAGTTTAGACATGACTACAGCCTGAACCGCTACACGGCATTACACAAGATTTGGCAGAAAGGTAGCTTTTGGTCCAGAATGCACACATTTTGTTATTTGGTGTAAATCTGTTAAGTTGTTTTAAAGATATTATAGAAAATATAAATTGTATATGTAGGGTTGCAGCCTCTCCCTGAGTCCAACCGCGGTGGCTCTTTGACTTATTGTGCCAAAGCAAGGTCCTGATTGGCTCGGCACAACTTCACAGAAAACTTGCCCCCACCATTTTATATACCAGGAAATGGTCCCTGGGGCTGGAAAGTGGCATGTAAAATGAATGAAGGGGTTGGGTTTAAGTTTTCCTGACCCAATTTTTGCGTAATAGATGTAGGAAAAGCATGAATAATGCGCAGCAAAATGCCAGTAAACTGTTTTTTTGCCACATGCGATATCCAGGGGTCCGTCGCGGTACTAAGAGTGGCCCCCAGGTAAATCCACAAGTCTCACAGTGGAGTTACACAGGGGCTGCACTGAATTTAATTGGGATTTTTTCATAAATCAGTGGATACACTACTTTGGTGGATCCACAGGTTCATGAAAAAAACTCAACCAAATTAGCCTTCGCAGGAAACATGAAAAGGATTAAAGAAACACTGACCATTTGGAAGTGGTGTAACAAAAACGAAAGTTGAAAGGAAGCCTGTCATTTGTTAACTAGAGCAGCATAAGTAAAAGCACATGGTGAGTGGTGGCTGTTTTACCTACTTTTCTACTGAGAGAGGAGGTGGTTTGCATAAGTTGTGACTGGAGATTTTGAATGAAAACAGATGTTACCAGAAATAGAAATAAAACTAAGGGTACAGCAAAGAGCTTTTACAGGCATGCTAATTATGTTGTATTATATAAAAGTATTATTAGACTAAAAATAGAGAGTGTATTTAAGGTGAAAGAAAAGGTGTAGCTTCTAGACAGCATGCTATAATGGAAAATAAAAGGGTGCAGTGAGCAGGAAAGGAAAAAGAGGAATTGCTAAACTGAATGTATATTCATTTTATTATCCTAGTATGAATGGACATGTTTGAAATTAGAGGCGGGAGTTTGCTTATAGTATATAAATTAATAGTATATAATGCGCATATTCTCACACAGTCAGGGAGGCATTTACAGACCCAGTTACACTTTCAAAAAAGCAGTTATGAACCCAGAACTCATATAGCCAGATGGTCACTGCCACAGTCACTCACTTACCCATAAGACCATTCACATACCCATTTACTCATGTATTCATTCAAGTTTGAGTACTAGTTTGCCCTTAGAGCCTGGGGGGACATACGTAGTATGCATTCTGCACCACAAGAAGCGTTTGAAGAGGGCTACGTAGGCACTCTTGAAAAGGAAGAACCCTGATTGTCGTTGACCTCAGTCAGGAGTGGAGAAATGAGCGGTTCAAGTCTTCGCACAGGAGCGGGGATCCCCAATAGACTTCTCTATTGGAAATGGTACAGAAAGTATTGTCTCTTCCCAGCCCCAATCCCCTGAGAACCTGATGGACAGACAGGCTGAGCGGGACCTGAGGCAACAAATGCCCCAGCTGGGGTACTCATGCACACAGGTACACACTAATACAGCCACTGACACACCTAGACACACATTGAGACAGTCACTGACACATCCAGCCAAACACTAATGCATCCAACAAAACACCCAGGCTCACACTGGCACATCCAAGAACTTACTTATGCAGACACTCACATACCCATGAATACAGCAATGCAGACACTGACAGCCAGCCAAACACAAAAGCATACAATAACACATCCAGGCACACAGTGAATCAGGCACTTAGATACCAAGAGACTTTGCAATGCAGACACTTACACACCCAGGCATACAGCAATGAAGACACAGACACACCCATACAAACACTAATGCGTCCAATAAGACACCCAGGTATACAAAGACACATACACTGACACACCCAGGAACATACCAGTAAAGACACTAACACACCCAGGCACATAGCAATGCAGACACACCCACCCCAACAGTAATGGATACAATAACACACTCAGACACACACTGATGCATGCACTGATATACCCAGGCTCACACTAATCCATATGATAACACACCCAAGCACATACTGATGCATACACTAACACACTGGGCACATACTTATGTATACACTACCACACTCAGGAGCACATTTTTGCATAAACTAATGTTGCAGGATTCCACACATACACAGAACTATGCACAGGAAAGCAGGACCTCAGTGTATAGGGGTGTACCAACCTACCACATCAGTACCCAAAATCCCAAATCGAATAGCTATAGTGTCTCATTCGTTCTCCTCCAAAAATCATGGAGCTACAAATGATTAGACAACCCAGAACACAACACTCCCAACTCTCTCAGGAATCACGGGAGCAAGACTTACTCTTTCGCTCACTCACTTGTACTTGTCCACAGTGAGAATAGGCACAGTAACTGAAATAGTTCAAAATGTTTATTTTAACTATCGTGCTCTACAATACAGTAAAGGTGCCACTACTAGCAGCAAAATGAATAAACTCAGCACAGTTAGCATTGTTACAATTCCATAGAATACAAGGGGAGAAGTCATTGTTTAAAGACTGTGTAAATAAGGGGTTTTAGGCCTACCCACCCTCCCTTTGGCTAGATGAAGTTTATTTTATATAAAGAACGATCTCTGGGCTTTGACAGCAGACCCCATACCTTAAAGCCTGGATGTAAGGTTTACATCATAGGAACAGGAGAGCTCTTCTCCATGGAACGGCTTTCCCCATGTGTGTTAAAACAATATGCAACAATGTAATATCAAAGCACGAGTCTACAGAACTGCTGATGTTATGTCTAGGTACTAGGGACTGTCCAGAACAGAATAACAAGGGGCATTGTTGATTGACTTTGTACATTGTGTTCAGAATAAACTCTAGGAAAGGCAGAAAACGTGAAAGCAGCCTGTTCTCACGTGAAAGGCACAAACAGAGTGTTTAAAAAACAAAGTCAGGTAGTAACATGCGTAAAAGCAGCATCATGGCATCAAAGCTCATGCTAACTTAGCAATATCGACAATGTCCCTAAGGGCCCATATATCACTACAAAAACCAGGTACACATTGATGCATACACTAACACACCCAGGTACACACTAATGCATACACTAAGACACCCAGGCACACACTGATGCATACACTGACACACCCGGGCATACAAATGATATATACACTGACACACCCAGGCATATTGCAGTGCGGACACAGCCACAGCCAGCCAAAAAGTAATTAATCCAATAATACACCCAGGCACACACTGATGCACACACTTAGACACCCAGCGACTTACCAATGCAGACACTGACTCACCCAGGCATACAGCAATACAGACACTGACACACCCATTCAAACACTAATGCATCCAGTAAGACACCTAGGCATGCAGTGACATATGCACTGTCATACCCAGGCATACACTGAAGCAGACTTTGATATTTACAGGCATACACCAATACAGACACTGAAAGACTGAAGCTAAGCCTAATGCATCCAATAACACTCCCAGACACACACTGATGCATACAGTGACACACCCAGGGGGATACGAATGCATACACTGACACACCTGGGCATACATTAATGCAGACACTGTGATGGCCAGGCGTACACCAAAGCAGTCACTGACACATCAAGTGAATCACTAAGGCATCCAATAACACACCCAGGCATACACTCATGCACACAATCACACACCCACACTCACACCGATGCAGTCACTGACACATTTAAAACACAGAGATAGCTCTTTTTTTTTAGTAGATGGTGGTTCTAACCAGAACAGTTTTTTCCTAGAAGGGTTTTTTTTAAACAAATTTGGTCTTTTTTTGTTTTAGAAAAAGGTGAACAGGGTAGTACAAAATTGTAAGGATGGGGAAATGCAAAGAAGCATGTGGCATTTCACGCAGTGAATAACCATGTCACTCAATTCCTCACAGATAGCTGGTATTGTGATGACAGCATTTGATGATGGATCTCCCAAGGCTGCTGTAGAGGTCGACTGTCCTGCTGCACCAGCTTTCTCTCACATCATCTGGTTGTAGACCCTTTTATGAATTGTTTTTAGGTGCTTCCATGTGGAACTTGTTGCATGTGATTACTTCGTTGCAGTGCCTCTGGATAACTGCTTGCCACAAATATTGGACTGCACATATTTTGCTGTAACCTTCTTTTTCCCAGAAGGTATAGTAAAGTGCTTCCACACAGCACTTTCGTTTCTGTGATGTGGTGTGTCTCCCTCCTCATTCTCAACAGGTTGTGGATGTGACGATGTAGCTTCAGGGCACTCCAAAGATAATTCCTTAATGTGTTCGATGAAAAAATGAATCAGAGTTCTCTTCTTTTGTGGTTAAATATGTTCTTCTTTATTTTGAATTCATTATAGTTGCAAATTCATCACATTATTGATTCCATAATGTTAATGCCAGTGGCCCCGTGGCCCAATGCATTTGGGGCGTAGCCCTTCCTCAGGGGCCATATAGTATCTCAAAGTGACCAAGTACAATATTCATTTAAATTCTAATTCAAAATACATATGGTACAAGAACAAAATTATTCTATTAATCACGTATGATTCATTTGTCATCATGCACAAAGGAGATTGGGGAATTACAATGTGAATCAAAAAGGTGACTAGGTGCATGAACAGATTGTTCATTGAATGGTGCAGACCGTTGAATTATACTACTGGTGACGATTCTGAAGTGCACGCGGTGCGTGACGGGTCTAGTCAATAGATGTGCTCGAAATTTAAGTGTGAAAAAATCTGAAAGAGCATGGCATGCGGTACTTTAAGTTTTACGGATCTGACCTGATTACGAGGTATGGGTCTGTTTCTTTTAGTGGGTTCACAAAAGTGAAATAAACCTTTTAGTGAAAATATGGAAAATGTCGTATGAACGTTCAGTTGCTATTGCTTGTTCGCTATCATGTAAGATGGGACACAAACTGTCTATTTCAAGAATAGTGGCTTACCGCGAAGTAATCGACAAAAGTCTTTCGGTGCTCAGTGCTCCGATGTTTGTCCCGGCAATGTCCGGACGCTGTTTACTAAACTTTAAATGGGTATGCGTGATCATGTGATTCGGCAAAAGTTATCCAAATGGTAATTGGCTAGATTGTAGTCACGTGATGTCGTGAAAGTTCGCGACTTGAGTATAGATAGCGTACCGAGTGATAATGACATTCATGGTGAATGGCTCAAGAGAATACTGGATGGTAGCAGCGTGATGTGAACTCCGAATGAGAGTGCGCGACCATGTAACTCGGCAAAATGTTATCTCGGCCATGATAGGCTGGAAAGTAGTCACGTGTTACCGCAATGGTGTGAAAGATTGTGAAACTTTATGTGTACTAAAAAAAGAGAACACTAAATAACAAGAGATGATAATGTGAAATCAGGATGTAAATGAGTATGAACATAGTGTATATAAACATGTGTATTACAACGTATAAGATAAGTCACTAAGGTGAAGGTGAGGAAATAAAATATAATACAAATTAGATACAAAATGTTTCATGGGTAATTCTAGTTCAGAAGGTAGTTTCATGGTCTATTATAAATAACAGCTAAATTAAAGCTGTTCATTCAATCCTCTTGGCGTGGTTGATGATAGCCTGTGTATCCAATAAGTTCTCTTCTCAGAAGGTATTGGTCATTGTCTCTTCCTGGTAATATGGGTAGCAACTCCAGTATGCAGTATCATAATTGACTTGGATTGTGCTGATGTTCATTGAAATGTACTGCGACTGTTGATTTAACTGATTTCAATCTGATATTACTTCTGTGTTCTATCAGTCGAGTTTTAATTTTTCTTGAGGTTTTACCCACATATGGAGTCCACATGGGCATTTCAACATGTAAATCAAATTTGTGCTGTCACACGTACCATTCACTTGTAATTTGATTTTGATTCCTCTTGATGGATGGGTGATTTCATTCCCTTTAATGATTGAATTGCAATTCCCACAATTGTGGCATGGTAGGGTACCTCTGTATGTTTTTGAGGATGAGGTTGGTTTATGTTTCAACAATTCTTTAAGATTTCTAGTTCTTTCGTATGCAAACTGTGGATTGAGGGTGAAAATTCCATGGAAATCTTCTTCTAGAGCTAGTAGCGGCCAATGTTTTAAAATTATTCTTTTGATGTTTTGGCTCCTTGTGGAGTATTTGGAGACAAACACTGATCTCCGTTCATCCTTTGTGCATGCTGGTGATACTAGTTGTTCTGTTCATGGCTTGTATCCTGTCTACAGCCTGTTTCAACGTGGTTTCTGGATATCCGCGATCTTTAAATCTCTTGATGGTGTTTTCTTTTTGTTGTTCATACATTTCCTGAGAGGAGGTGATTCGTTTTACTCGGATTAATTGGGAAAATGGAAGAGGATTTTTCAACGACGGTTGGTGAAAACTCTGATGGTGTAGTAAATTGTTCCTGTCTGTTGGTTTTTTAAATACCGTTGTATGTAACTTGTCAAGTTCCTTCATGACCAACACGTCTAGAAATTATATTTGACTTTCACTGATGTTATGCTTAAATTGGATACGTTCGTTGATAATATTGAGATCATGGATGGCTGATAATAATTGTGTAGTAGATCCTTTCCAAAGGATGAAAATATCATCAATGTATCGTTTGTACAATATTAAGTGATCTTGCCATATTTGCTTGGATAGTCCCGAAATGCATTGGGCCACTGGGCCACTGGCATTAACATTATGGAATCAATAATGTGATGAATTTGCAACTATAATGAATTCAAAATAAAGAAGAACATATTTAACCACAAAAGAAGAGAACTCTGATTAATTTTTTCATCGAACAAATTAAGGAATTATCTTTGGAGTGCCTGTAGGGACACTTTTCTCGAGGGAAACAGTGCTATCATACGCATTCCACACACCAATTACAGGGGGTGCTACTCCATGGGCACCACCTAACCGAATGGACATTTAGGTAACATTCTACACTGGTGTGAGTTTCCTACAAGCCGCTTCTTGGATACTTCACGATGTAGCTTCAGCCATTGTGTAAAAGTAGAGCACCACTGGTTCTAAATCCTCCTTCTAGAGACTTCACTGGAGAAGTAACTGCTTTTGGGTGTGGTTTGTCATGTGTAATGGTGGGGTATTAATGTATCTAATCAGAAGGCAAGGTTTGGGTGTGTATTCAATTGAGTTCGCAAATCCAGTCCATAAATTCACAGGTTCGTGAAACTCATAAAATATACGGAAGTTTATATATACTTGTAATTGGGCATTAATGACAATGGAGGAGTGTGCAGTAATTCATAACATTTTAGGTGAGTCGCAAATTTAGTGTAGTGGGTTTGTTCCGACCACTTGATCTGGAGAAAAACCCCTAGAGTAGCAGTCCGTCTATGTTTGCGGACCTGCAAAGGTACCGCAGCACCCAAAAAATATTTTTATTTAAATTAAAATTGTTTAAGTACATTAAACAAACGTAATTTGCTTTAAATTAACTACATATGTAATTTTTATGCTTTTACATGTATAAAAAGTATATTTATAAAAAAGAATGTCTACAGTACAAACACTAAATTAAAAATAAATTGTAACACACTTAGTATTAAAAATACATCCCACAAATTAACTAAAAAAACTTATCAGAGGTACGTAATATTTTTTTATTGGGATTTGAAAATCCTTTGAAATTCAATCATAATTCAGTTTCAATCTTACTGGTCTTATCTGTGAAGAAATCTGCGAATTCTTTTTCAATTAGGCAATGTCCCTTGACCCAGAGATGCGGAGTTCGAATAAATATTGGCTTGGGACTTGATGAGTTTGAACAATTTTTTGGGACGGTATTTAGCTTGATCTAGCTGAGTTCTGAAAAAGGTGGCCTTCGAGCATCTGATGCGTTTATTACACATGCTTCTCAGTGATCTTAGGTGGTAAAGATGCTCAAGGGAGGGATAGGACCACCACAACCTTTTTGCAAGTCTTAGGTTTCTTCTTTCTGAAATCAGTAAACCATGGTTTGTAGATTTTAGAGGAGATTCTTTTAAGTTGTAGTGGAGCGACCGAGTCTAGTACATTCAGCATTACGTGAGTACAGTGGGCCGTAGGTTGTGGACATCTGACATGTTTGATGGGGGGGTGGGGCAGGATGCTATCACAGAGAGCAATCAGATCATGCGGTTTGATGTACCTTAGGCATCTTTTCAACTGTTTTGGGTTCTTGGGCTGGGATTTACTTGTTTTTACCAATTCCAGGATACGGAAGGTGATGCAAAAGTGGTCTGTACAATCACATGGGAGGAATGAATCAAGGAGGATGGAGTTGGGTTTACCAATGATAAGATGTAAGTTAGCTCCTTTGATATGCGTGAGGCTGGAACAGATTTGGATTAGCTTGAGGTCAAGAAGGAAGGATTTAAGGCCATTGACCACCATGTCAATTACATCATTCCAATGGAAGTTGAAATCTCCCAGGAAGATCTGAGAGTAATGGAAGTCTGCATTGGCTGAACTAATGTCCATGGTCTGTTCTGTGAAGGGAAGGTTGTCGCGAGGGGGATGGTAAAATGTGTGCAGTTTTCAGGAATGATTGTTGCCACCAGTCACTTCAATGCATAGGTATTCACATGACGGCACTAGGTCAGTCTGCAGTACATTCACTGTAAGGTTTCTCCGATGTAAACATTTGATGCCTCCACCTTGCCCACAGGATCTGTCCAACATAATGATATCATAGTTGGAAGGTATTAAAGGTCTAGGAAGGGGAAATTTGAGTCATTTAGCCAGGTTTCTGGCAACATTACAAGGTCAAGATCCTGCACCAGGGTGAGGTCGGCAATGTCCGCAGTGTGTTTAGCTGCCGATCTACAATTTAGGAGCACGCATTTAAGACTAAAGAAAGCGTATGTTGGTGCGGGTAGCGTGGTAGTGACTTGTGTGAGGTTGTTCTCATTTAGGGTTCTGGTGTTAGGTCTAGGTTCCCTGAAGGGATTCGTGGGGATGGATTCAATTTGTTGCAAGTTTGCTATGGTGGGGGGATGTGCTGGAACATAAGAATGTAATAGAGAATGGATATCCGTATCAGACAGGGAGGCTCTACATCTGGAGGGGCGAGCAGGGTTGTTAGAGAGTGGAGCGGAGGCCCACCTATGAGGTATGTAGTAGGCATGAGACGGGGACCTCTGAGCGTCGAAGGCGGATGGAGCACCTAACACCCGCAATCGGGGCGCGAGTGGAGATGGTGATTTTTTGTGGTGGCACAGCTTGGTCTGGTGTTAACAGACAAAGCCTCAGTGATATGTAGTAGACTATGGACCTCTGTCTTGAGTAGTTGTAGGCAGAGTGCTATCTTGCTCAGGCGGCCTTCGAGGGAGGTGTGTGGAAGGGATTGGGAGGCTAGGTCCTGGAGACCCTGGAGCGGGAGAGAGCTAGTGAAGTCAGGGAAAAGTAGGGCGGGTGGGGACTGAATGTGCCCAGCGGGAAGTGATTCTGAGCAATGGAGCTGCATGCTCGGAATGGGTATGATAGGGGAGGAGCTAGTGAGGTCGGCGGAAATGTATGGCAGGAGGCGACTGAGCGTGCCCCAAGGGAAGGGATACTGGGAAATGGCGCTACTATCTCTGAAGGATGGGTGGGATGGGGGAGCAGGGGACTAATGGATAGAGACCCCTGGAGGCCAGTGGGAGCCCAATGGGATTGTGTGTTGGTCTGGAGGAAGGTGTCTTGGGGAGAATCTGGGTGGTGCTGTACGCAGTGGGGCTAGGGAGGTTAGGGCTAAGAGTACAGGGGGGAGTGGGAGGATTATCAAGCTGACTATGCTGGTGCAGTTCATTCACTGCGTGCATTGCAAGGCAGTTGTTATTAAGAGTTAGGGTAGGTAGAAGGGGGCCCTTCGGAGCATATGTGGGATCAGCGCATAGTGGTGGCGAGGTAGGGGGTAGAGTTTGCGAGGGCTGGGGGACCGCTGGGGGTCCCGCCCTTGCACTGGGGGCGGAATCGATGTTAGCCACTGTATTGAAGATTGGGGAGAAAAATGTGTCAAATAACACTGGATTGCAGCCTGAGGCTTGTATAAGTATGGTTCAATTTTTGTAGAGGAAGATGGTGGCTTCAGCGCTGCAACCCGAGAAAGGCACAACTAACGATCTAAGGCCATGTGGCGTTTGGCGTTTTGAGGGAAGAGGAGATCTTGAGCAAAGAATGAATGGCCTTCCGCCATTGAGCATGACGTTAAGTGTAGAAGATAAGGTCATTTATGGTAGCACCCTTTCTGATAGAGAAGTAGGGTTCCGAGATAAGGGTTTCCAGATGTGATTTAAGTAGTCTATGTTTGAAGTTTTTGCAGCATTTTTAGATAGTTTCGGGGGATATCTGATTCGGAAAGCATTGTGGCTAGTCTGTTAGGAGAGAAGAGGATCACAGGTTTAGGCTCCATATTAGCAAGCATCATGTCAGCGCACTTAGGAGGCGTGGGTAAGCAGGCGTCAGGGCAGAGTTCAGCCCCAACCATAGAAGGTGTAAGTAGTCCATGCGTCAAGGGCATGGGTTGTTGGGGGACGTGACAAAGGAGTTCAACGTGAAATCAGGCATGGAAATGAATCTCTATTGCTAGCGACGCCTCTCGGGTTCCTTAAGGTTTTCTAGTCTCATGATGGTCAGATTAACTAGGGCTAGGAGACCAGGGGTTGGACCATAATGACTAGAAGGCAATCCCTAGAATGGCATTACCTCTTTATATGGGCGGCAAATCAGGCAGGTCGTTCATGAACAACCATAAGAGATAACCACTGCACACTATGTGATATTGGGGTAAATATAGCAGGGCAAGGTGAGGGAATATAAGAAGAATGAGTGCCCACCCCAAGGTAGCCACCTTAGGTGAGTGTGGGAAAGTCGTGAGAAAGCCGTTAGGTTAAAGGGAGGGAAAGAGGGGTAATAGCCATAGCGATATCAGAAGGAAAAGCCTTGTGTAGCATAAATAACTGGTTGTGATCTAGATATTGATGCAGTGTTAAATGATTAGAGGGAACACGTTAAATATGAGTGAGAACATAACATGGCATGTAAGATAAATCGAGAAATGTTGTTTCGGCAATTAACATTGAGATTAAGATATGGAATAATTGTGTTAATACTGTGTTTTTTTAAATTTGTAGTGAATCCCTGATGAAGGGCGAGGATATAGCCCGAAATGCATTGGATTAACAACGAGGATGTTTTTAAATGTAATCACCGTGTTGCAGTAGAAAGCCCTGGATGGGCAATCTGCAACATTTGAAGTGTAAAAATACATGAACTGTCACACATATGAACGTGAGAAATTGGATTGAAGTTATTCTGATCTATGGATTAACTTGACAATAAAAGAAATTAATTAAACAGATAAATGGAGTTACCCTTTCTTTAAGGACTGAAGCTGTGCGTTCGATAGGAGCAGTAAGACGCTCCACATGTGATTGATTGCCCAAGAATGTACAACAGCCCAAAAAGAGTCCCCAAACAGGTCAGGCTTGCTTGGTAGCCACGAATCATCCAGTAGTGGAATCCAGAAGAGCCGACAGCACCTGAGGCCAGGCCATAATCATCAAGACTCGCTCTGAAGAGTCTCGCTGAGACAGTAGCCCCCTCGCCCAAGAATCCTCATACAATCAGGGCAATCAGGGCTCAAAGAGGTGGCCAGGGAAAGCAACCTCATACCCCAGGAAATCAATTCAAAGAGCAGGAGCGCACATCACCCACAGTCATCAGTCATTGACGGCCCTATGAGAGCCTCCATACCTCGCCGTGCTAGGCATCATATCTGAAAGAAAACCAGCGGGACGCTCCGAGCTCAAGACATTCGTTCACTCACTGGAGCGGTGATGGGCTGTCACTCCACCTGCTGCCATCACTTAGCGCTTGACAATCAGATCTCCAGGCCGGGCATTCATTGCAGGACTGCCCATGGTATGGCAAGAAGGCCCCAAGCACAGCTGGTCGACCCTCGAGCCAGCTCAGCATCCGGATCTCAGTGGCGTGGGGGTAGGGCGGTGAGGAGTTCTCCTTGCTGACACCCAAGCTCAACGGTCGCCACCTAGGGAGCTCGGGACAATGTCTGGCAAGCTGGAGACTCAGCCTGTGGCTACAGCAACGGCAACAGAGCTCAGGCAGTATGTCCTAGTGAACAGCAAACCGGACCCTCGAGCCCACTCTGCAGCCCCCTCTACAGCAGGGATCACGGCAGAAGGGCGGTGCATGTTCACCGAGCTAAGTCCGGAGCCTAATGTCACAGCCTGGTAGATCGGGGGCAAAATCTGGCAGGCGGAGACTCACCCTGAGGCTGCTGCGACGTAGCTCTGCCTCCCCTCTGAGGTGGAGTCTGTAGTGACTGTTGTACACCAAGACAATTTGGGAGTTGATGTCTGTAGGTTATTGTACAGGCTAATGTACAGAGTACTCTCTTTGTGGCTTACCGAGAAGCCAAGGATTTCTGCCTTGTTATATATAGCTGTAATTCTGAGAGCAGAGCTTTGGCTGTTGAGCTGAGTTATATGGTCCAAACTTCCTACCTCTTTCACTTGCCATGTTAGAAAATGTCATCTATGTGCTGCCTCCAGGACATGATCCTGTCTATAAAGAGATTCCTTATATGATAAACCTTGGTGATTTCATATTCACCAACGTACAGGTTTGCTACATTTGGAGCACAACAATCCCCTATCACTACCCTCTTGATTTGTTCATATACGTAATTTTTGATAATATCATTGTTTTTCTTAAAGGTGATGTTAGAATTGGGGTTCTCTAGTTGGCAGAGGTAGGTACCTTTGTCCAAGTAGGGACCCTTAGTTCTAGTCAGGGTTAGGGGGCACACAATGTTGATAACCCCTGCTCACCCCCTTGGTAGCTTGGCACAAGCAGACAGGCATATCCCCAAGGCAATGCATAAGGTATTTGCACCATCACCCACAATACTACTGTGCAACACCACAAAGGGACACCAAACAGGTGATTATCAAAAATTAATTATTTGTATAAAAATTAGGCAAGACCAAATATCAAAAGCAAGGCCAACATACACAATAAACTTGAGTTGCAAAAAAAAGGCTTTCTGGTAGTGTTCGTTTGTTTCAAGGTTCGTTTTCAGCAAGGATCTTGGGTATAGACCTTAATCCAACAGAGGGTACTCAATAATGTAGTTAGGAATTGACAAAGGTTTCCCAGTACCGCAGCTGGTATCTAAAAATACTGCACTCGGTACCTACAAAGGACTCAGGACTTCATTCTAACCCAGCGGCCCCTTCCCCGTAATTATTGCTGCTGACGAGTCCCTCTCCGTTACTCCCTTACATCACAGAAGAAATGCCCCAATGTGGTGATTCTCCCTCATTGCAGCACCCTCTCCCAGCGGTGGCCTCAGTTCGCGACTGAAGGCAGATTACCTGTTACACACGGGGTCAGGAAGCCGTGTCTTGTCAGCAGCTCCTGGGAACGCTGCTCCCTCGAGGATCGTAGGCTGCGGTGTCCTTCTCGAGCACTGGGTCAATCCCAGTGCGGCGCTGCAGTCGAGCCCCCGACCACGTGGTGCCTCTCTTCTTCCCAGTCAGGCCCAATCGTAGCGTGGCTCCTCAGTTGAGCCTCCGGCTAGGACCAATCACAGCTCGGCCTCTCAGTCGAGCCTCAGGTGACGACCAATCACAGCATGGCCTCTCAGGCGAGCCTCTGGCGAGGACCAATCACAGCGCGGCCTCTCCGATGACGTCAGTGGGCCTTGGGCCAAAGGCAGTGAGTTTCTCCGGCTGTTCTTTGTCCCGGGTACCGGCGGTGATTTGTATGGGCGATGATTTCTGGGGCGTAGCAGTCCCCACGCAGATTTCGACGTGGTAGGCAGGATCGCCTACTGGATACAGGCACAGTCCAGTGAGGTGGGTTTTGAGGCCACACCAAACCTCACAGCAGGATTCAGCTCTGTGCCGAGCACACACCGAGGTTACTTCATGGCAGGATTCCGGTCAAATAGTTTCATGAAACACAAGATGAGTGCAGCGATTGGCGATTGGCACCCAGCGCCTTAGCAGATGAACTTCTTGGGGACTGTTATAACCCTGTGTCCCAAAAACAGGAGGCCAGCTCTTCTCAGACTTTTGGAGACTTGTTTTCAGACACAGCACACAGCAGCGTCTGTTTTTTTAAGTAGGTGGGGGAAACACAGCACACAGCAAAGTCCCCTTCTTCTCTCCTTTAGTTGAATCAACAAAACAGCAGGTCAGCCCCAGAGCACACGGCAAGGGCAGTCTTCCTTCGTAGTTTCTTCAGCTGTTCTTCTTCTGGCAGAGGTTCCTCTTGATTGTAGAAGTCTGATTTTCAAGGGGTCTCAGTCCTACTTTTATACCCGTAAAGTCTTTGTTCTTCATTTTTTGGGGGTTCTGGACTCTGTTTAAACCAGTCCTGGGGGCACCCTGCTAGTGCACAACTTCTTCCTTTGAGAAAGGAGGCCAGGGTTCGACTCCTCAGACGCCCAGCAGGAGGTGGAGCCAATCCTTTGTGGAGGCAGGCACAGCCCTACTCAGCTACAGGGATCTCCCCAATCATCTCTCTAGATGAAGATGGGCCTATTCAGCCTAGGACTGAAGCAGCCAGGCTCCTGGAGCCAAGACACTCCACCAGCCCCTGTCAGTTCCCAAAGCCAGACAGTCAATCCACGCCCAGGCAGAGGCACACAGGAAGGTTTGAACAGAAAAATAGCAACTTTTTAAAAGTGCTATTTCTAAATGCAGGATTTAAAAACCATCTTCACTAAAAGATGTGTTATTAAATTTTGAATTTAAGGGCACTAGACTCCATGTTTCCATCTTGTTCCTATGGAAGATAGGCTTGTAAAATGGTACCCAGCCTTCCCCATTCTGTCCTATAGACAAGATGGCCTTTCAATAGTGAAAAACGAAATTGGTTCTATTTCACTATTAGGACATGTTACACACATCAGTACATGTCCTACCTTTCACTGCACCCTGCCCAGGGGGTATCTTGGGCCTACTATAGGGGTGTCCTAGGTGCACAGGAAGGGAAGGGTAGGGCCTGGCAAGTGTGGGTACTTGCCAGCGCGACATGGCAGTTTAACAAACTGCGTGCAGGCACTGCAATGGCAGGCCTGAGACTTCTATTAGGGCTACTCATGTGGTTGGCACAATCAGTGCTGCAGGCCCACTAGTAGCATTTGGATTACCAGCCCTGGCACACTCAGTTCACTCTACTAGGGACCTTACAGGTAAAGCAAGTATGCCAATCATGGAGGACCAATCACGTTTAATAATTTACAGAGGGAGCGCTTACCCTTGTACACTGATTAGTAGTGACCAAAGGGCCCAAAGCATCTAAACCAGCAAAAGTGAAATCCAGCATAGCATCAAAAACACAGGAGGCAGAGACAAAAAGTCAGTGGTAACCACGCCAAGGATGCCAAGTTTAACAGGTGATCTTTGCTAACCCTACAATGAATGCCACCAGTGTAGTGCTCCTCTCAATTCTAGAGATTGATCTGCTAATAACCTCAATAGCCTCATCTTAGGGAATGGTCGCATATAGGGATCCAACATCAACTGTTACAAAGATGTCATTATAGCAAATAATTGTAATTATAATTCACTCCTATAGTGTTTATGAATTGCAAACTATCACTCACAGAACACTCAATTTTGAGGACCCCATCCAAAATATAGGAGTTGATTTATCAGCGTACAGGTGCTAGTTCCGAACCATAAACTGAGACAATTGGTCTCCCAGGTGGTTTCCTTTGATTTTTATGTGTCTTAGGCACTGTGTAAATGACAGGAGTCACAGGGTAGGGTTTATTCAGGAACGCTAATTCCTTTACAATTATGGTGTCTTCTTCCAAATCCCTAGATGCAATACCTTTGATCTCTTCTTGGATGTTCTTATTGGGATCATTTGCTAAATTCACATACTGTCTACACTCACCTAGCTGGCGTTATATCTCTTCCTCATAGTCTCTTGTGTCCTGTATTAATATTGCTCCTCCCTTATCTGCGGGCTTGATTGTTATATCCAGATTATGATATAGAGTAGGCGGAGCCTGGTGTTCATTCTTAGATTTGATGTAGGGAATGAATTTCTACAGTTTTTCAGTTCTTTAAACTGCTTGAGAACCATATTTTCAAATACCATTATTTCCACACTCATGAGATGTGTGAAGTGATGGAACAGAGGGTAGAGAAAGACCTGAAATGGTCTTTGACGAAGAGACCAGTTTATCTCTGAAATAATACCTATGTCCTTTTTTCTTGAAAAACAATACAGTTCCTATCTAATCGTGAAATCGGGTTTCTCTGTTACCATAAAGCCTAATTCCTTGCTAAATATACTGTTCTAGTCGTATTTTAAGACACACTTTGAGTTGTTAAATATTGGAGATCTATGTCTGTCCAATGTACTTACCAGCTGTGATTAGCAGCTGTAAAACTGGTTTTGTGTGCCTCTCTCCAATGTGGTTGTTGTTTCCTTGCCATTCTCTCACACGTCCTCTCCCGCTGCCCCTGGGTTTCACCCTCCTCTGTTGGCTGTATTCTAAAAAATGTGTTGAGGCACCATTTGGTGCAACTGAGGGGGCATGCTGTACTTGACCCATACTGAGAAACATATGGTTACTGGGCCAATCTTTGCTATTTATTGTATCCTATGAATCACAAGCTATAAAGAAAATACTATGTATCAGTCAAAGCTAGAGCCAACAAAATATCCTTTAGATACTTTGGAGCCTATTCACAAACTGCACTTTGCAGTATGTTTAATAGTACTACAGTAGTACTATTCATGTTCTACCAAATGCTATTCACAAACCTACATTTAGAATTCTCTGCTTTTCCCATCTTTTCTCTGTGGATGCCTCTGCCCTGTGGAGATTTCCACACACATATGCATATGTTTTAGAGTTAAATGTGGGAGGAATATAGGAAGGGTTTGGGAAGGGGTACAAAGGGGATTAGGGAGGGGCAAGGAGGGGGTTAGGGTGTGGCATGCAAATACAAACACCTATCACAAATGGACGAGCTCATTGCTTTTCACAAGCTGCACCTCTACAGTTATTACAGGCAAAAAGGACCCAAAACTGTCTTAAATGTACTCCATCCTTGGCTTCAAGTGAGTCCAGCATGACACACAGGCACTCACAGGTATGGCAACACTCTCTCATAGAAAGTAAAGACAGCAGGAACATAGATTAATACACCACAGCAAATAATAATAGATAAAATTAATTATTTTGGATTGTAAATTACACATATATATTTGTAAGTGTTAAAAGTTATGTTCAATTTAAAATCATTTATTTAAATTAAATAAATATTGAAATTGTTTAAACATAATTAAATAGATGTTTTCATAAAACATTAAAATAATTACAATTAATTAAGCAAATGCTGTAAGAATATGCACTACCTAATAATTAAATATCAACAATAGGGAGGGTGGGATATTTGTTATTAATTTAAAGAACAATAAATGTAAATTAAATGAATATGTTGTTGAAAAATGATGTATTAATCATTTATTGTGATGGGTAATATGATGTAACATTTTATTTTTTTAATTCTAAGTTAATCATTATTATATTAATTTATATTTATTCATCTGTATTTATTTTACATCATTAAAATAGTTTATTATGTTTACTAGTTATTGAACTTTATTATTAGTCCTTACATTTTACAATGGGAAGATCTGCACTCAAAAAAGTGTAACGTTACTACTAGTTACAGTAGTAGGCTTACACATGGCTAAACCTACTGTTAATATGGATATCGATGTATTCATTGATAAAAATTAACTATCATCCTTATTAATAGAATTACACGTCCTGAACTTCACATCTACCTCAACATGCTAATATGTTGTCAGGCTGACACTGTGACCTAGTACCGGGATTACTTATTGATGGGTCACAGGTGGTAAGGTGCATAGCTGGCAGGCAAACACACAGGCAAGAAACTCTTGTCCGATCCCACAGATAGGTGCAGCGGCATTACAATAGACAAGGGAGATTGCCCCAATAAAGCACACATGGCCTGATGGGGTACACGCGCTTAAAAAAACACCATAAAGGAGAGGTCTTCAAACTTTTTAATGGTGAGACCCCCTTGTCAAGTTTTTTTGGGCGTAAGGACCCCCTGCTGACAAATATTTTTCTGGAACTTGGTACTCCTCATCATCAACAACCATAACCGCCCCCCCGCCCCCACCCTTCCCACACAAAATATTTTTTACAGTGGGGAAATAACATTAAACAGTGTTTAGCAAACCAAAGGTCAGTGAGCATCGGGCGTGGTCAAAGGTGTAGCTAAAAACAGATTTATGAGGAATTGGCGTAGGGCAGCGCCCCAAGTCTTCCTTCTGCGCTGCCCTACGCCAATGTGAAAGTGCAAAAATGCACCAAATTTATGAAATATGGTGCATTCCGGTCCTTTCCCCTTGTGTTGGCGCACAAATTGCTGCCTAGTACCAACATAGGCAGGATTGTTTTTGTGCAAGAAGGGGCACCTTCCCTCCCAAACACAACCATCAGAGGTGTTTTCCTTTTTTCTATGGGAGCTGTAAAATGCATCAGCACACATGGAAAGAGGAAAAAATTAGGAGAAAGGTTTTCACTGGCGAGACGTACATTTTTGGTGCTGGCCCAGTCCCAGGTTTACTTCGTTTTGTAAATATGGAGCAACATCAAAACCCATGGGTGTTGCGTGGGAACCCCCAAACAGGTCCTATGGAACACCTCCTTGATGCAGAGTTAGGCAAGGCAGTGACTTGCCCTACTTTGTCTTACTCCATATCTATGAGGCCATGCAAAGCCATGCAGGGTGACTTTACACGGCCTCATAGGTATGGTCGAGATGCTTGCACAGCCGGAGCGTCAAAGGAACGAATGCTCTGGCGGCTCAAGCCTCTCATAAATAAGCCCCAAAATATTCTTTACGTTTTTTAGGTCTTTCCCCATCAGGTACCTACATATAAAACAATGGGCAGTGTAAATGAAAAAAAATGTAAAAAATTGTTACTCAGTGGGAAAAGCACTGTAGTACACTATGAAACCTCTACTAGTTAGTGGGAAAAGCACTGTAGTACACCATGAAACCTCTATTAGTTGCAGAGGTCTGTGTGTAACCAGAGAGAGACATAATTAAATCTTTGTTGGTGGAGTGGAGAATAGAATACTTTTAGTGATACAAGGTCATAGCCTGTGACAGAAAGCACTGTGGGTATGTAAGTCATTATTTTATACTTGCATTACATTACACACAGTAAAATATAGACTGATACAAATTGTGTAAACAGTTTTAAAATAAAATGGTGCTTCCAAAATGTAGATTTTAGTAATACCAGGGCGTATGTATTCATTAACAATCCCTTCAACACCTCCTGAGTGGTACTAAGGGTTGTGTAAATACAGTTACAATTAAAAGCACGCACATCACCTCCCAGTTTTTAACTCTGCACTACCATTCAACAAAAAATAAACTCTTTGTCATCACAAAGCTTGGCGTGATTCACCGGTTCCCAAGCACCCTTTACACTTGCACATTAACTAATGGGGAACATTTGCGTTTCTTTCAGGTGACCAGACACCCTGGGACGAAAGATTTTCACAGCACCAGAGAGTCAGATGAAGCATTTTAAATGATCAAAATAAGCTGTCCCAGGATGGCTGTCTTTTTCCAAACCAAAAGTTTTAGAATCCAGGCACAAGTGAGGCTGGGAAATGCACGACCCCCTTCCCAGGACTCCACGGCCCCCCTGAGGGTCGCACCTCACAGATTGAAGACATCTGCCATAAAGTCAGATGCCACATGAGTTAGATACACAGCCATTCAGGACCTAGCACATGCAGTATTCTTGCACTCGCCATGCCAGACATCTGAATGCATCTACCACGGGCCACATGGTGTCCACTCAAGGTCGAGACCCAATGGGAGTGACCATGACCATTAATTTCTGTCTCTAAGGCAGCAACCAACATTTCTCACCATATATGGTATGCCAGCAACTATGTTTGTGTTTTTTATGTTTGGTTAAGTACTTGATCAAGTATACCGCCATGGATGCATGACAGTGGAATCAGCATTTCTTTTTGTCCACAAAATTTACCGGGCTTCCGTATAAACGAAGTCATCTAAGGTAGAAATTATTCTATGCCGATTATCAGTTTGCTATTCGTTCTGAAGACAGAGTAGGAATCAATGAGTCATTGTAAAATACATTCACTTTCATTCACTTCTTGTCAGAGAACTTCCCCTCACGGCCCACTGTTGACTGCCATAAGTCTTTCTCTTTGGTTCTCCTGTGTTTCGCGCGAGTGGCGCGGGACAAGGAACGATATCTGACTGGCCCTACTTAAGTGTGCGGAACATGTCTTTCTGCAGACACCGCAGCACATTCAGTGGCACCTGCACTTTGTGTGCTTTGTGTTTAGAGCCTGTAGCGTCTGAGGGAGGGCTCTTTTTCTAATTCCACCTCGGCCAAACAAAAATGCCGCACTTTAAGGGCCATCAGCACCACCTTTGTTCTAGTCTCATCCTGGCTAGGAGCTAGGTAGAGAACCACTCTTTGATACCAATGCCATTGCGGCAAAACAACACTCACCTTCACAAGTGCTCAAAAGATAAACTATGATTTTTCACAAGGTTTTAATTGTTTTTTTACATTGCCATGCTTGATATAAAAGAGATATGCATGTGCTGTGGGAATGTCAGATGTATCTGCCTAGGTGAGTAATCATACTAATAAACACTTAAATATCACTTACTATTACCTAAGGAACGCCTTTTTGCAACCTTACAATAATGAAATGTTGGACAGGAAAGACTAGGGCTGTGAACTAAACTTCTGCTCTGCAGTTGCATGCAGTGCCTTGTTGCTGGTTCGTAACTCACCAAGCTCACTAAGTAATGTTACAAAGAAGTACCACAAGGATCTCTGCTGCACAAGCAGAAACCCACTGAAATCTCTACATAAGATACACTTCTATGACCTGTGTGTTACACACTATGCTTTGCAGCAGGCGCATTAAAACTCTGTACTCTCTAATGATAATGACCTATGACTAGCCCACTGATTGACTTTCTGCCTACCTGTATCATCTGGGATCTCTGCCACTGACCGGCGCGACGCTGTGAGACCCCCATTGCGCTGTGGGACCATCATTGCTACCTGAGCCACAGAGACTTCATCTCCCAGCATTCCGTGCGGCGTGCACACTGCGCACCGCATCCTCAAGTGCCAGGAGGCGCTCAAAAGGGGGGGCCAGGGCTCCCGCAGCATGGGATGCACGCAGGTGTGCCCGGGCCAAGTACGGGCCCGTCCACGCCCGTCAGATCCAGGAGGAGGCTTGGCTGGGCCACACCTCTTTCAACGAACTCTCTGTCCCCCAGGATCCGGTCAGCCTTTCTTGTTATTTGTATAGCATTGTAGTATTGTAGTGCTTTTTGTATTCCTCCAAGTTAGTATGAACAAGGTTAATCGCAAGGGGGCAGGAGGCCCAGGGGTTGTCGGCACCCTGGATGCATTCCTTACACGGGCGGAGTCGGTCCTCATTCATGAGATTGAGCTCACTGAAAGGAGACTCTCATTACTCCCCCATAGAGCTTCCTCCGGAGCCCACTTACCCGGTCCCCTACTTATTCCCGATTTAGCAGTTGACTGTATGCCACCGGTGATCTCTCTGTCCCAAACATCTCAACTAAACGATTCTCCTATGGTAGCTAGTAATTTATCCCCTAATCCCTCTTACCCCCCAAAGATCCTTACACAACATCAAAGAACCGTGCAAAAAAAAGGGTGGAAAGGCCCAAAACAAAAAACGGAAGGCGCGTGGCCTGCCCCAAACTTTACACCAGGCTAACAAGGTGGCCAAAACAAAAGGGAATTGTCCAGGCAACGAGGGAGGTCCAAATGTAGCTCCAGCACCAGGCATCTCGAGCCCCACAGGTGACAGGGATGTGACTAATATCAGACAGGTGTCTAGCGACTTCAAAGATTCCATCTTAGCTAAACTAGAAGAGAAATTTGCAGCCATGCTAGATCCTTTATTAACTAAACTGTCTGATATAGATACGAGATTGTCCAAAATCGAGCAACATCTTTCTTCCCCAGAGTCCACCCAGAGAGAAGGAAAGCTAGGTGGCCCAATCGAACTTAGATCGGCATCAGTGCACAGCACAAGAAAATCCATCAATGAGGCAGGTAGTAGCGCTAATATCACAGTGCCAGTCCCTAATGTAAACTCATGTAGTTCACACACCATTCCTGCCAATGCTGCCCATAGTAGGGAACGTTTTGGGCTCCATGATTTGGGGACGATGCAGGGTGAAACTGAGGATCTCAGTAAATTTCTCAATTTACCGCCTGAAGCCACACCATATACCATCATACTTTCTAATGTTCCAGTTCTTTCTCCAGGTGGCGTTGAACAATGGGCATCGCTTAAGAACAAAGCCCTCCACCTGTTGAATACTAGAACTGGGTTAAGTAACTGCCTATTCCACAAATTCAAAATGATACGCAGAGTTGCATGGGTAGGGAAAACCCCAAAATCTTTTAGTGGTAACTGTGTGGTGTTGAGCTTCGACTCCCCACTGCTTGTTCAAACCATCTTAGATAGGGCAGGGTCTAGGTTTCTGAGTAGGGATAATATCCATATTTTGCCACTAGGCTTCTTTTATCGCACTATTTCACTGCAAACAACTGGTAGGGCCAGTTCAAGGGATGCCGTTCATGCACAAGGTCCCTATGATTACGTAGTTCCAACACTCAAAAGATTCAAGCTCATCTCTACTCTGGAGGACATCGTCTGACTATGTTTTACTTCGAATTGCAGTATGGCCCCACTGTTAATGGCTGACTCGGGAGAGGGTGACAGGGTTTTAGGCCCTATTACGAAAGGAAGCGCTCCATTACCCACACTGGATGGGCCAGAGTACAAAAAGACTGCGGGTTCATCCAGGATAGGTACGGGAAGGGACTAGGGCATGAGAACTGTAGAAAATCATTTGCATGAAGGGGTTTCCAATCCTCGGTGACAACCAGTGTATGCCATCAGCCAGGCTATGGAAATAACAACAGTGATGTTGCAAGATTCAAACTTGTTTCTTGGAACATCGCTGGGCTTCTACATAAAACAGCCTCTGTAGAATGGTCTAGATTTATTGAGGAGGCCAATACATTGTTTTTCCAAGAGACCTGGGCAACAGACCTAGTATTTCGCCATGGTTATTTAACCCCTTCACTGCGGCGGCTATTCCGCCGCAGTGCTAAGGGGCGGGGCGGCCACGCGGCGGCTGCATGCTGGTGACGGAACCGCTCCGTCACCAGCCGCGGTTGAGCTGTGCTCATGACGGAGCGGTTCCGTCACGGCCCCGCCCGCTCAATAGAACGCACCGCGCCGAGCGGGCCGTGACGGAACCGCTCCGTCATCAGCACAGCGCGACCGCAGCTGATGACGGAGTGGTTCCGTCACCAGCAGGGGAGGGGTTAAACTTTACTAAGGTCGCGGAAAAAGGGCAACGTGACTGACCCAAAGGGGGACTGACCACTTGGATTAGACAAAGAGATCAGTACACGGTAGAGGAGTTCCATATCAATTGTAGGGACATCCTTATAGTTAGGTTACACCAGGTCAATATCCCTGACATGGTACTTATTAATGTTTATTCAAGAGGCCTGCAAGGTGGGAAAGCCTCCCCAACTGTAGCTTTTTTAGAATTGTGTTTATTAGAACACAGAGGTGACAACAATGTCATAATAGCTGGTGATTTTAACTGTACATTTGAACCCCTGGACCTTTACGACATAAATCTTGGTGCAGAGGAGGATCCCCAGTGGTCCAGTCCCCTGTTAGAACTCCCTGTAATAAAAAAATGGACGTATGCAGCACTCCAATTAAATGTTCTTTGTTTGGAACATGGGGTTAGGGCTGCTAACGGGAGATCCCTCTCTGACAAACTAGGTTCGCATACCTTTAGCACTGGACTGCGCACCAGCAGAATAGATGTTTTCCTACTCAATAAAGAGTTCTGGTCCAATCTTGTAGACATGGTGGTCTGCGAAAGACCCAAGAGTGATCACAACCCGCTACTGCTTTCCTTACTATCCATATCTATATCTCGTGAAGCCAGGTTGGCCCCACGTATAGATTATGTGGAGGCCCAACTGACAAATGATACTAGACATGTTAAATGGGCAAATGTGCTTAAAAAGGAGCATATGAAGCAAATGACTAATTTGGTAGTTAATGCTTTAGGTATTCTACAGACTAGCGTAACACAGAAAGAGCTCAACATTAAAGTTGTGCAGGTCCACGAGGAACTGTTTATACAGCTCAAAAGTTTTTTTACTTCTATAAGCAAAAAACATGATTCACTCTGGCTTTAAAGCCGCCATCTGGTATGGCACTTCTTGCCGCCCGGCCTATAGAACCCTAGCGCTAGCAATCAGGTCAAAAGATAGGGAAGAAATATGCAAGGCTAGGGCAGATTACAAGATAGTGCAATATTGTGCCAAAAGGGACTGGGACGAACAGCATTGGGTGGAATTGCTCGAAGCATATTTGGGGAGAAACATGACTGCTTTTTGGCACTTGGTGAGGTGGTGTAGTGGGGCCCCTAACAAGGTACCTTTGAACTACGTGGTGCCAGATCAGTGGGTCTTACATTTTAAAACCCAGTTTGCATGTGCTGGTGATGTGCATACTTTTTTGATATGCCACCCCCGCTTCCACCCTATATTTTACCAAGAAAGAGGTGGAAAATGCACTTCAATTAGTACCAAGAGGCAGGGCACCTGGGCCTTATTGCATCCCCGCTGATCTGTTCCTCCACGGTATACCAAACTGGGCATCATACATTCAGCTCCTAGTGAATGCTATTTCTAGCAGAGCACCTATTCACGGTACTTGGGCAGGAGCAGAAATACTTCCCATTTTTAAAAAAGGGGATCGCATTCTACTAGGGAGTTACAGGCCCATAAGCCTTATCGATTGTATACAAAAAGTATTGGCAAGGTTGGTACTAAGTAGAATTCAGGAAACTGATGTGGGAGCACACTGCTTCACCTCCCAGCAGGTTCGCCCCTAGGCATCATGGTAGATGCAGTTCGCCAAGTGTGTATACTTGCAAAGTCTCTCGAGTGTTTCACCAGGTGGGTGCAGATTAGTGCTGGCCATCTCTGGACACGTGTTTCTGGATTATTATCCGTCATCAGCAGAGATTAGGCATAAGATTATTTGGGGTTGCTGAGCAGGCTGCCGTATTCTTGGGTCACAGTACCTCTCCAGGCATGCAGGTGCCTCTCCACGAGCTCGTCAGCTCAAAGTGGCTCGAGGGAGCCTTTAAACAGGAAACTGATGTGGGAGCACACTGCTTCACCTCCCAGCAGGTTCACCCCTAGGCATCATGGCATCAGTTTCCTAAATAGAATTCAGACCTGGATAGAGGAATTTGACATCCTGTCTCACCTCCGGGCGGGGTTTCGGTCATGTACTAGTACCATCGACCAGGTGTTCAGGTTTATTCTCATTCATTGGCGTACCGTTGTTTTAGGGGGAGGCACCATCTATGCAGCCTTCGCCGACTTCGTTCCCCGAACTAAGATGTGGCGGACTTTTTTGAAGCTAGGTATGCCGTTAGATATTTTGGCACTTCTGGTCAAGCTACATGCCGCTATCTACGCGCCGGTGAGATGGGATGCACAGGGAAGTGCCACCCAAAAGTTTCCGGTAGAGAAGGGGGTTAGAAGCACCCACCCTCTTCTCTCTATACATAAATGGGGTGGTGAACTATTTTGAGAACTTCCCAACGGATGTGCCATCATTAGCAGGGCATAGGATCCCGTTACTCATGTTTGCAGATGACACTCTCATCCTCTCCAAGACAAGAAAGGGCCTTCAATGTGCCCTCTCGAGATTCGAGGAATTTTGTGAGGACCATGATTTAATTGTCAATGTGGACAATACAAAATATATGGTCTTGCACAAACATAAAAAGATCGTGGGTAGAGTCAAAATGAAGGGAGGTACTCTGGAACAAACTGAGATTCATTCCTATTTAGGGGTAACTAATGATAAAATACTAAGCTGGAAGCCCCAAATAGAATTGCTCACAGTTAAGCACGCCCAACTTTCGGGTGCATTGCTAAAGGAGCAGAGATCTTCATATACCACACCTATTGCTCCTGTACTACAAATCTATCACACTACAATTGGCGCCTCAATCCTATATGGGGCTGAGCTGTGGGAATACGCCAATCTGGACTCTTTGGTGCTAGCACAGAACAAATTCCTGCGGTCCTTAACTGGCCTCCCACAGTCCACCCCGTTATTACCTCTGTACTCAGATCTGGGTTGTCATTCTATTAGGGACGTGGCAAACTATAGGCCAGTAGCATATTGGAGAAGGCTATGGGTGACCCCTGAGCTTTCACACTATGCCCTGGCTTTGAAAAACGTAAGAGAGGCTGATGCCACACACAAAATTCTATGGTTAAGGTGTGTCAGAACTAAACTATGTGAGATGGGGATGAGCCGTTTATGGACTTCCCTCGCTGACACTGTCTTTCCAACCAAAACAGAGCTTAAGGCAGCGTATTGGAACTTGATAATAATGAGGCGGTTTGCAGCCCTTACTGTACCTTCTTAGTCCAGAGCCTCCCTCGATTTTAAGCATGAAGTAAAATACGAAGGCTACTGGGATCTAATTACCACCCCAAAGATAGGAAACTATGGGCCATATGTATCAACATCATCATTTGCAATTCTCAAATAGCGATTTTTTAGAAATCGCTATTTGAGAATTGCAAAACGGGATGTATTAAAGAAAGTTTTTTTTTTCGAATTCTTAGTATTCCTTAATTGCGATTAAAAAAATTCCAAAATCGCAATTAAGGAATACTTTCCCATTCATTTCAATGGGCCAGGAGGCCCATGGGAATGAATGGGAAGTCATTCTCAATTTGCGATTCGCAATTTGAGAATAGCAAATTGAGAATAATTTCAAGTGTGCAAGGGTGTCATAAGGACACCCTGATGCACCCCTGAAATGAACATGTATGCGCACATGGCGCACATACATGCTCTAAGGGCATGTATGTGCACCACATGGCACATTTGCAAATGCCAAAAAGTGAATTTGGGAAAGAAATCGCAAATTACCACCAACTTGAAGTTGGTGGTAAATTGCAATTTCTTAAGGAGCAATCGTACAACTTGGGTGCTTCATACATAGCATCTAAGGAATCACAATTTGCAATTCCTTAAATGCTTATGCAAACTTAAGGAATCGCAAATTTTTCGATTCCTTAAATTTGCGATTCAATTATCCTCATATATACTGTTTTCCGAATGTTGAGTCGCAAACGCTGCTTTTTTGCGATTCGCAGCATTTGCGAATCAAAATTCGGTTGATACATATGCCCCTTGATCATCAGATTAGGGTGGGTTCACTCCCTACCAATGCATTTACCAACAAATGATGTAGCTCAAACAGCATTAATTGCCCACTGTTAGATCTGGGGGTCTCTAGTTGGCAATGGTTATCACCTTTGTTCAAATAGGGACCCTTACTTCTAAGTCAGGATAAGGGGATTACTCTGTTTAATAACCCCTGCTCACCCCCTTTGGTAGCTTGGCACGAGCAGACAAGCTTATCTCAGAGGCTGTGTGTTAATCATTTGTGAATATACACAGTAATACAGTGATAACACTACAGATGGACACAACACAGGTTTTATAAAAATAAGTATTCTTTATATAGACTTAAACACAAGACCACAAACGACAAAAATCCACAATACTATAATAAAGGTTACTTAGAATATGATAAAAGTCTCTTAATTCATGTTGATGGTAAATGCGACAAAGTTCTCAACAAAGTTCTTGGATGCGGCCCGCAAAGTGAACAAAAGGCTCACAAAAGGGGAGATGCGTCGGTTCCGTGACCCGGGGGAACGGTTGCGTCCTTCCTTAATTCTTGCGCAGAGTAGGGTACTCGTCGTGAGCCTTACCGGCGCGGAGGTGATGCGTAGATTCTCGACCTGTTGCGATGCGCAAGATGGCACCTTGATGCGATGCGATGACGATGCGTTGATCCAGTTGCGATGCGAGAAGATGGCGCCCTTGATGCGGCGATGCGATGACGATGCGATGACGCCCTGGCAGCCTTGCGACGACTCTGTACTTTGGAGCCGCGACAGGCCCTGCGAGGCGCTTCTCCGGCGATGCGATGACAGCTCTCTCGATGCATCGCGTTTCTCCGGCGATGCGACAGCACACAGCTTCGATGAACGCACGCTTCCAGGGAGATGCAACAAACTCTCGCTTCTCCGGCGTTGCGATGATTTCAGCTGCGGCGGCGACACGCTTCTTCTTGATGCGTCGCGCTTCCAGCTCCCAGCGGCACGCAAGTGACTGGAGTCAGAATTCCCAGCAAGGAAATTGAGGAGGGAGCTGGAGATGAAGTCTTTTGGCCCTGAGACTTCAGCAGGAGGCAAGCACAGTTCAAGCCCTTGGAGAATATTCTGTAGATGAAAGTCCTTACAAAGTCCTTCTCCTTTCCCTTGGCAATGAAGCAACCACTGCAGGCCAATCCAGCAAACAGCACACTGGCAGAGGGGCAGTCCAAACTCCTGCAGCTTCCTTGGTTCTTCTCCTTGCCAGAAAGGTTTCTTGTTCCAGAAGTGATCCAAAGTCTGTGGGACTGGGTCCCAATATTTATACCAAAATATCCTTTGTTCTCTGAAGGCAGAGAGGCCTCTGCCTAGTTTAAACCAGTTCCTGAGCACTGTGTTTACATGACTCTTCTCTTCCTTTCACTGTGCAGGGCAGAGACATCAGACGCCCCACAGGAGGTGGAGCCAGCACAGGGGAGGGAAGATGCAGCTCGGAGTACTCTGTTGACAAGATTCCCCTTCTCCTTTCACTGTGCAGGGCAGAGACATCAGACAAGCCACAGGGGGTGGAGCCAGCATTGTGGAGGGAAGGCCCAGCCCTATTCAGGTCCAAGGTGCACTCTCCCCCTCCCATCTGGATGTAAATCTCCCTAATCACCACTGGGCTGTCCCAGACTGTCTCCTGGAATTTCCCCAGCCCTGTCACACACTAACCCAGACAAGGAATACACAAGTCAGCAGAGGCGGGCTCAAATGGTTACGCAAGCAAATACCTACTTTCTACAAGTGGTATTTGCAAACACAGAATATTAAAATAAACTTTACTAAAAGATGTATTTTATTAATCTGAGTTCAGGCATACTAAACTCGAATTTCTACCATGCTCCCTGAGTCAGTTAGGATTGTAGGGATGTAACAATCTTCACTGCCATTCTAATCTATGGGAACAGGTAGCCTTCAATAGTGAAAAACGAAAATGGCTGTAATTTACTACTAGAACATGCTACACACATCAGAGCATGTCCTACCTTAGACTTACAATGCACCCTGCCCTTGGGCCTACCATAGGGGTGTCTAATATGAAGTAAAGGGAAGGCTTAAGGACTGGCAAGTGGGTGCACTTGGCCAAGTCGACATGGTAGTCACAGACTACACACAGGCCTAGCAATGGCAGGCCTGAGACACACTTTACAAGCTGCTTCTGTGGGTGGCACAACCAGTGCTGCAGGCCCACCAGCAGCATTTGCTCTACAAGCCCTGGGCACACATGGTGCACTGTACTAGGGGCTGACAGTAGATCAAATAAGCCAATCATGGAATCCAATCAGCATATCAATTTAACATGGGGAGCACGTGCACTGTGGCACTGATTAGCAGTGGCACAGGGCCCAAAACATACAACCAGCAAAAAATATGTCAACACAGAGGAGGCAATCCGTCAAAAATGGAAGGGAGACTCACGCCAACGATGTCAGGTCTAACACCCACATTGCCCGGATTCAACTGAATCAGCGATACACATTTTTTTTTGCCTGCCCAGCCTATATTAAACCTAGGTCAAGATGGTTGAAACCCCTATGTTCGAACCTGGGGACCCGGTCCAGCAGTGAGGCATTTAGGATTCTAAATACATCTATGAAGGAGTCCACTGTGATCGCTGTTGCAAAGTTTCTGGGATGGGTGTGGGTAATTCGCTAGAAAGAAAGGAGCCCAAGGTAGATGTTCAGGTTCTGTAGTTGGCACTATGCACTTTATTGCACTAATATTGCATGTTAAAAATGTAGTTTTGCAAATGAAATAATGATAGCCGGTATCCCAAGCATTAGCTCTCGCAGGATGATTTTTAAGAGTTTTTAATATACTTATTGTATAACTTTGTAATTTTAGAGTGGTTGTTCCAACATTAGATGAATTATTTTAAGAGGCAAATTGGAAATATTTTATCTTCACCGCTATGTGTATTTTGTATCAACTTTTGTGATTTTTTTAAATCGAAATAAAGTTTATGACTTACTGACGGACTGGCTTTGCAACAGGCGCAATAAATCTCTGTACTCTCTAATGGTTATGACCTATGACAAGGCCACACACCGATCTCTTCAGCAAGTGCATCAACCAGCCACGGCCCGTGGAGGGAGTTACGGTGGGGCAGGAAGGTGGGGCGGGGGAGGGGCAGGGTGGTGGGTGCTAAAAAACGGAATATGGATAATTGGAGGTAAGTAAACAATTTAATTAATAAAACGAATTTCGTAGCGCGCACTGCATCGCACCCCCCCCTGCCCCTCCCCCCGCCCCGCCTTCCTGTCTCACCGTAACTCCCTCCACGGGCCGCAGCTGGCATCAACCACCACAGTTATCATACTGCTGTTTTATCCAGGAATGTGCTTGGTACATAAATCTGTAGCAGGTGCCTGAGCCCCGTAAATTATGTTAAAATACAGACAGTGTGTGACCTATTGAGTAATCCACAATGATTTACTATCACGTTTGTCCTTGTTGCTATTTCTTTGAGAGCACTTTAAAAAAAAAACAAGTGTTTAAGTTGACTGTCAGGCCTCGCTCCTCATCCTGGCTTTGCCCCAAGTGCCTCCGCCCCTTTCTACTGCCACCACTTTACCCAAAATTTGAGAGATCTAGGAGTGATTTTTTTTTCATCTGCGGCACTGCTCACACTTCAAAGTGCATTAATGCAATCCTCAATTCCACTGATGTCATAATCCGCAGCCCTCGTGTTACCTGTGGGACACTGTACACGCCCAGTATATTGGCAATGAGCCTCACGGTCAGCTCGAAGACTTCTCCCAGCACTCCTGGTAACACTGGCGTGGAGCGGCGGCAGTGGAAGTTTGGCAGCGGCTCTTTCACTCCAGACAAGAGAGACAACGTGCTGGCTACTGCCATGGCTTCTGACTGGCAGGAGTCGTGTATCCGAAAGCCCAGGGTAATGTTAGGTAATAAAGTGGGGTTGTGGTTGATCTCCTCCACAGCAAACACCACCACCAGCACCTCCCTGTACGACCTCACCTGAAATCTAAAGCACATAGACAGGACACAGTTAGCTAAAAGCACATCCTTGTGAAAACTCACCTCTAAATTCAGTGACACACTAATGAGACGGGCTACAGCTGCTGGATATCAGCATCGGTGCCTTTCCAAGGAACGGAGGCTGACGACCATTTAGTTACAGTTCCTGCACCCCGCCACACAAAAAATGGCAAAACGGCAAACCAAACAAAAAATGGCAACAGCGTCCTTTATGGTGTGTGCCTTCGTCACTCTAGTCTAATCGGTGAACTTTTTAAGGGACTATCTGGGGTTTACAGTTATATCCGTCCCTGAATTATTTAATGTCCCCTTCATTTGCTCGACAAGATTCGTGCTGCTAACTCAATCTCATTGAGAAAGAAGGGAGGCTGCCCATCTGCCTTGTCTGGTGCTACCTCAATAATATCTCTCGTTCGGTGTTACAAAAAATAAGCGCTAAAAGCACATAAAATTAAATTGATGTCGGCATATGTATGCGGGTAAATAAGTTTGGTAAACATTGCCACGTATGCCAAGATGCCCATATACATTTTTTTCACAAACATGTTAAAAATAATTACAAAGAGTCAGTGTACACTTTGAAAAGTTACTGTATCATACAAACCTTTATTTTGAAATTAAGATAACAAAGAGTTGAAACTGAGCTATTTTTAAGATAAGTGTTACAGCAACAGCAATACCAGAAACCGACACTGAGCATTGTCCCTTTAAATTGGCTTATTTATTTTAAAGATGAGCTTGGATCCCAAGATCATGTTAATTTATTGACAAATGCCTGTAGTCAGATTCATTTTCATATTTTATAATTTGAGGGAAATGTTAAATTTGGCAATTTTTCTCCTATTATCAATACTAGCAAAGGCGAATTCTAAAATTGTTTTGAGATTTTAAAAAAATGGTTCCGTAAATGGTATACAACAAATATGATTTGATTTTGTAACAAAAAATGTCTAATACATTTGTATATAACTGATAATATAAAACAGGTGTTTCCAAATTTCCATCCATAATTATTTAACTGTATTGCGCTCAAGCACTTTCTTCATTTTGCTCAATTTTGAAGGCAAGTTGTATGTGTCACAGTAAAAGCATTTAAACTCACTCATACTCATCAGGAACTGTCTCGCTCCTGAGTGTGTAGTAAATTCAGCACATGCACCATGCAACGGATCATCCGGGTGCCTATTTCATCAGTTTAATAATAATATCCACATTTGTAAAGCGCACAATCACCCGTTAGGGTCTCTAGGCGCTGGGGGCCGTCGGGAAGATTAAGCAAGCTATTGCCCAGAGTCACATGGTGCTGGGCTAATCTGCCGCCGGTGCCGGGGATCGAACCGTGATCCCCAGATTCAGGAGTCAGTCGCCCTGGCCGCGGCGCCTCACCTCTTCCCTAAACCGGTCTGACAGCAGATCATTCTTCATATTCGAAGAACTCGTACCACAAGGCTGCAGAGTCATAAAAGAAATGTAAGCCTAAATCTGACGGCAGCTTGGTCATCATTCATAAATCCACCGGGCCATTTCCTCTCATCTTTCATACCTGCTCATTAGCCTCTGCCCCGAGCTACACCAAAGACCTCACTGACGAATGTCCTCCACCCTCAACATTACCAATACCTAACTTGGGCACCTCAGTCTCCGAGAGCTGAGACAGAACTATGACATGGACCTTGATAAATGCCCTGACTTCCACATGGTCTCGCGGGGCTATTAAAAGAATGGAGAGCTAAAGCCACAGCAGTCAAAGCAGAAACCCACGCCCTGGGAGGTATTATCTCCTGTGGTAACTGGGAACATTGCAATTTTCTCTTATGGATCTGCAGATTTTGGAAATGAGGCCATGCAGCTCTTTCACTGGATGCGCATGTTTTTGAATGATGGCGTAGGTGGACCACTCGGATGCTCTGTTGACTGTCTGCTGATTGGATGCCAGTCACGACCCTATGGAATATTGAGAAGGGAGTGAGAACTTTCCAATGAGAAGTGGCATTTTCAGGTGAAATTTAAAGTGATAAGGTGTCAGAGTCCATTGATCTGTCAGCATTGTGGTCATGTGGTTGAACAGAAGTGGTTTCTTCTCCAGGAGTCTTACAGTGTGGGATTTCCTGATGGGACATCTCAAATTGTGAGTGGGTGGTCTCTGTTACTGACAAATGTCCTTGGGGATGATCCTTTCTTATTGTGTTGGCAGAGTGCGAGGAACACACTTTCACGCTTACCCGGGTAGTGAGCACCATGATCCCATTTGCAATGGGGAGGCAATGAAGACTGGACAAGCAGTCAGAATGAAGATTCCAAGGGAGGATCTCCGTGATCGCAGAAGTGTGGATGCAGTTTTCAAAAGTCATTTACCTGAGCATGTCAAAATCTATGTGTATCACTTTGGTTGATATGCATGTCATTGGGAACCTTATTTTCGTCTCAGTAAAACTTTTATTCAGAATTTAGATTAGATACCAAATCTTCCAGAAAGATTAAGGTTGCTATAAGAAGAGAAGTGGAGAAGTGTGGCTCAATGGTTAGAGCGGCAGACCCTGATGCAGAGGTCTAGCCTGGGACCAGGGTTCAATTCCAGCCTCGGTGGGTCTTGGGCTCAATTTCCTCAGACCTGATAATTCTTGCCTCGGTGCCTATTCTAATTCATGGGTCCCACTCTGCAACTCTGGGCAATAGCTTGCTTAATCTCCACAACGGCCCCAAAAACGCTAGGATGCCTGGTTTCACTTTGGGGGTGCCCAGGAGTGGGCACTTCACAGGGAAAAGCCAGGAAGGGTTCCACAGCGGTATGCGTACAAGCACCGAGATGCCTCATGGGTGATTCGTGCGCTATACAAGTACTACTACTACTACACATAACGTGAAAGTGTGACAGTGTGTATGTTTGGGTGTGTGCTTGCATATGTGCTATATAATAGTGTATGTGCTGGTGCATATGTTTACGTGTGTGTGTGTTTGCACATGTGCTAGTGTGTTTGTGTGTGTGTGTTTTTACACTAGCGCAATATTTCTGGTTTTGGGTGACGAATGAGTGTGTAGAGTGAGGTGAGGTGAGTAACGGGATGCATGCATAGACATGTATATAGCTCAAACCCAGAAGGCTGCATAGCTCTGTACAGGCCCAAAGTCAAAGGTACAGTCAATCTGTCATTGGACTGGTAGTTAGGGTTTCTGAGGTATGGTGTGCTATTACTCGTGTGTGAGAGAGAGGCATGCACGTTTGTGAGGGATATGAGATATGAATTTGTTCCTACAAGGAAAAATACTGTGTTTATATGAGTGTGTCCTGTGTCAATTTACGTTTTCCTGAATATGAATGATGCATGAGTGTGTGTAGTGGCAAGGTACGGGAGGGTGTGTGCATGTCAGCGAAAGTGCAGTGGGTGAGAAATTTAAGTATCAGCAAAAAAAATAAGGGCTTTAAAATTCAAAGGCCGTGACATGAGCGTGTGTGGGGAATATCCTGCCTAAGTGTGATATGTTTATGAAATGTAATGTGCATTGTCTTGATGTGCATCTATGTACATGTGTGGTGTATGTGTGTGAGAAAGGGTAACAGTAATCCAGCTGCTGTTAATAACCTGAGCAGCCAGTGCTTCAGGCAATGTGTAACTTTGGGTCTTCTAGCTCCTTAGGTATACATGTTTAAGCGTTCCAGAAACACGAGGTTGTTTTGGAATTGGGAAGGAGAATTAAATAGATATACAAAGCAACTTGGCATGTCAAGGTTTTTCAAACTTGAATGTCGATCCTTGAAGAATTGTATATCCAGGAGTAAGATATGGGTCATTTACTGAATTGCTGACTTAAAGGGCAAGGTGTGTACGCGTGTGAAAAAAATGGAATATGAAATGGTATTGGTTTCCACGGTTCCTCATCCTTAACTTCCAACTTCTAGACTTGAAAATGTTGGAACAAGAACATCTCTGGTGTCAGGGATGGCAGCTACCTTTGGAGAAACGTGAATCAGTGCTCAGAGTAGCACAAACAAGCTAATGCCACTAGGTAATTATTTCGTAAAAACAATGGTGTGGCTCATTTTAAATAAATACATTTCGGTAATCGCAATCGATGATGAAAGCTCCATAAAAACGTAAAGCCGCCATTGTACACGTGGGAGGTCCATTCACTTACCGCTCTAGCCTAACGTTTTTGGTGACGTGGCTCCAATGTCGATGAAACATGTTTGAACCGATTTCTTGTTATTGAACATGCATAGATTTTAGAGTGCTTATCCTTGTTCCTTGAGCAAGAGAGACTGCAGTGCCCTACTTTCTAGATTGCAGCAACAGCACCATGCCCCCATAAGCACATCTTTGCCTCTCTCCTTAAACACAACTGACTTAAACATGGTTATATATACTCCCATTCATGGGTTTCAAATTCTTCTGAAAGTAACTACTTAATTCAGTTTAATTTACAAATTCGACATTCTTGGTGTGCCCAAAACATGATTGCACATGTTCTCAAAACGTATATATTAATGACTTCCTCCCCTCTGCACCTTTGGTAGACATGACTGCCTTGGCGCCAACAAATGTTGAAGAGTTGCCCTGATAGATAGAGACTCTTTTAAGAGACATCACATTTATAATCTCAGTACTACTGATTCTGAAATTCTCTCCGCATCTGATATGGTAACAGATTGTAAACAATCCATTGCGGTAAAACTAGTTTATGGTACTCCTGCTTCCTCTCCTAGTTTTCTTCTAGCATTTTCATAACCTCTAGTTACAACCTTCGCCATTAAATATGTTTTATATGGAATTTCTCCCCATGACTGAAGCAAGGCAATGCTTAACCCTTTACTTAAAGCACCCCAATCTTGATCCTAAATTATATATCGACCTATGATTTTGCTTTCTGCTGTTGCTAAAATTCTAGCAAATTTGGTGGCCAAAAAGTTATGCATGCACTGAGAAATTCATTCCCTTCTGGTTGGCTCCTGATTGAAGTACAGTCGACATTAACTGCTGTTCTGGATGGCCTTTTAATGATTGCTGAAAACGATTTCACCAGTATCCTAATCCTTTTTGATGTTGACAGCCTTCAACACTATTGATCATAACCTACTACATGCTGCATTGTCTGAATGCTGGATCATGATAAAGCCTTCACATTGCTTACTCACCCAGAGTCAGCAGCGTGACAATGGTACTATTAAACAACGCACCCTATCTAATCTTACTCTGGCTGACTATACAATATCAATGCCTTAGCATGGCTTGAAACCTTTCTTGCAAACTGGGCCCAAAGAGTAATGCTAAATACATTTCTTCCCCCTTCTTCCTCACTACATGTTGGGGTACCCATGGGCTCTAAGCTTTCACCCTACCCGTCCAACATCTAACTCAGACCTCTCTTCTGAGTAATAAGGAATTAATGATGATCCTTATAAGCCTATGTTGATGACCCCCATCTTATTTTCGTCCCTGTTGAACTTCTTTCAGGTTGTCTGAACAACACCAAATACTGGATGGACACAATTGGGTCCAAAATAAATATGAACAAAACCAAGATCTTACTCGTAGGTAAAGATCAGTTTTTTTGGGTTCTTCATCCCCTAGCACCAGCTCAAGACCGGCCTGTGACTTAAATTTGTGTGTAGAATCTCAGATTCAAACTGAATTGTAAATTAAAAATTGACATTCAGATCTCCTCGGCTGTCCATATATCTTCTAAGGCTGAGACCCTTGATGCAGAAGAATCAGTAGTTGCAGGAACTACAGGTTTGCGGCTCAACGTCTGTACTTCTCTTTATCTTGGCATCTCCAAACAACACTTAGACTTCAAAGGATTCAAAACCAGGCTGCTGGAGCAACTGCCTTAAACTAGCGTTATGCATCAGCAAAACCTAGTTTATCTAATCTTCCTTTGCGACCTATTAAAATAAGGTTTTGTTTAAAAATGCCTTTTTAATAGGTTGATGACTGTTTGATTCTACTCCCAATTTTCTCAGAACTAGACTTAATAAATACAAATCTACTCATAATCGATCCTCACAAGCAAATCTTCTCTTGGTTTCTCAGTTCAGAAAAAAACCTTCTCTGGTGGAAACTATTTCGCAGTTTTCATCCTCCAACAACTGAATAAACTGAAATTGATATCCCATCACTTCCCCCTCCAAGACAAAACTTCGGGGCATATTACCAAGCAATAGCGATAATTATCGCTATTGCTTGGTTAGAAACAAAATTTTACCGCTGAGCTGCGGCGATTTTTACCGCAGATAAACCATAAAAAACGGCCGCAATGCATGAATATCGCTGAAAAGTCCGCGATATTCATGCATTACCGAGCTAATGCTCTTAGCCATGTTATCCACCTCCCATTGGATAACATGGCTAAGAACTGCTCAGGGCAGGTGTTAGCTTTTGAAAATATTCGCGCTTAGCGCGAATATCTCCAAAAGTTGGTAATAGGAGATAGCGATGTTAGCAACTGTTTCCAGTCGCTAACATCTTGGCACGCCCACTTTGCATGTCATTAGTGATAAATATCACTGACATGCAAAGTGGGGCCCAAGATGGTCGCTATCTCCTACTAGCTGTCGCTAACTGGTGTTAGCGACTGCTAGGTAATAGGGAGATAATTTTATCTCCGCTTTCTTGGCTTTTAAAGCCAAAAAAGCGGAGATAAACCCCCTTGATAATATGCCCCTAAATACCTTCCTTTCTTGTCATAATCCCCTTTACTCTCTTCTTGTTTTAGGCTCTAGTGCCAAGAAACCTCCGGATGGAAGTAGTGCTTTATAAATAATCTTAATTTATATGCGCCATAGCACCTAACTTTAAGTACTATGAGAGAAAAGGGGTTGAATAGAGAAAGATATATAGGGGATAAAAGTATTTTCATCACTCTCACATTCCTGAGTACGGGTAAAATCACTTGTTTCTAGGTGAAGCAAATTTGCCATTCAAGGGACCGATTCACAAAGGTAAAGTGAGGCAGAAGTTTTAACTTTACAACTGTCGGTATTCACAAAGGGCATTTACGAGTAGTAAATGTCCTTTGTGAATACATAAAGTCGTAAAGTTCGACTTTTGGTATTCACAAAGGGAATGTACGAGTAGTAAATGCCCTTTGTAAATACCTGAAGTCATATAGTTCGACTTTTGTCCAACTTTACCTTTGTGAATCAGGCCTAAAGTCTTTAGAGCAGGGTTACTATTTTTTATAGTATATGCAACGGCCGAATAACAACAGGGAATGTTTTGTGCGTTGTTAGGTAAATCTAATTTAGTAAAATAAACCTTCAAAGTGTAATCTTGAGAAGAGTATGTGCTTTTCAGTAAAGAAAAACGATCTGAATACTTGCCCTTCACCTCAGGACACACGAAAGCCAAAATATGATGCAATTTGGTAGTAATGGACATAGAAGGCACCAATACCTAGAAGTATTTAAGAAGGTTAAATAAGCTGGGTCTGGTCGCTCAGTGGACTAATGCATCTACTGCAGGGTCCTGTGTTTGACTTCGTGGGCACAGGATCAAATCCCGGCAGGTCCACCCAGCCTTTCATTGATCCGAGGTTGTTAAAATGAATGCCGTTGGGTGACAGTACACGTCTGTTATTCAGTGCCAGTATGGCTATGACTGAACGTGCGCTTTACAAATGCACGTTATAATATCTGAGAACGTTAAGTTGTCAATTAGTGGGTTTGAAAGTATTTTTTAGCTTCCACTTTGTCTTTAGCAGTAGTGAGGATTCTATTCTAAATGCTGCAAAAAAGATTAAGGGCATCGTTTAAAAATCAGGGGAGCATGAGCTCTCGCCCTATTTAATTAGAAGCTTCCCAGCCTCCTTCTGAGGTGGAGAACCGACATGTTTCGGCTGACAGATCTCCTCTAATGGAAATCCTTGACCTAAGAGTCCATGATCCACATGACCGCATGCTCGCAGTGAAGGAAGCCCTGCCCTACCACCAGCATTATTTTTCCCTGCCTGAGTCTGGTGGACAAACAATGGCCTGACCTGAATGCCTTCATGTCAGGGCCATTGCTAATTTGTTTTTCTGAAACCAGCTTGTGAGCGGGCCAAAGAAAATGCGGCCCACTCAGCAATTAGCTGTGATGAAAATGCATTTGTCAGTGGGCTGAACTTAGCCGGGTAAACAGAGAGCTCTAAATATCGTGGGTGTACCCCTGGCAGCCGAGCTGTGGCCAGGGCCTCTGCCGTCCTAGTAGGCTTGCGGACCACTCGCCATGGTCTTCATGACCCTGTAAGCTGTTTCTTCTATGGGTGTTCTCATGCAACATTCATGGAATCTGAAGCATTCCCAGATTTACGAGGAATCGTAAACCTGGGAATGGGTCAGATTCTGGTGGTGTTAGGGAGAGAGGCGCAAAAAGGAGAAATGTTTTCATTTCTCCTCGTTTTTCCTCTTTCTGTACATGCTGCATTCTGCAGAGCGCACATAGAAAGAGGAAATAGCCTCAATTGATTGATTTTGTGCAGAAAGGTGTCTCGTCCTGCACAAAATCCATCAGCCTCGCAATGCAGGCACCTTTGCACATTGGAGCTAGCGTGCCTGCGTTGGCGCATGGCAGCCCATTGTGCACCAGCGCAGAGGAAAAAAGACAGGAATGTGCCATATATCATAGATACGGCACATTCCTTGTGGCACAGCCCCGCGCCCAAAACCCCGTAAATGAGGCCACAAATCAGCAATTGTTTTTCCTAACTACCATATAAAAGTCTCATATCATTTCACATTCCGGTGACAATTAGAAGCAAAATGTTTTCCTACAGGATCAATGTGTGCCTTTGGACAAATATGTATTTGTTCAGCACCGTTCAAAAAGGATAGAATTAGTTTCTGAATGTACCTCCATAGTTCCTACTGGAGTTCATCACAGATTGTATATTTATTCAGAAATCAACACAATTGAAGATGGAACAGTATGGTCCCTCTCAACAATAAATGGGAGCACACAATAAGTCTGGACACGATCACACATAATAGCAGTGTGTCTACTGTATGGCTTGCATGCATGCTTAAAGCTGTGGTTGCATAGGGTAGCTTACATGCACACACTGAACTGACATAGTGAACTCACGCTTCACATGAAATTGGTCCTGGCTCCTCTCTGAAGCTATTGTCAGAGGGTGAATGCGTCCAGTGTACAAGTATCACAGCTCCCAGCACAATATCCCCCTCCTGGATGTAGGCATTCACTGCCTTCCTTGGAAGTCTGCAGCTGCCCTTCGAAGGCTGGGCGTACACTGTAAGCATCACTAGAAGTACCAAGCAGATCACCCTTGCAGCGGAATGGCACAACGCGGGAGACATGTTGCAATGTTCACTTCAGACAACACTCTGAGTGTCAGCTCTAATAATGTGCTGACTCTGCCTCTCGACACTTTTTATAAGAAGAATCCATTCAGCCCTCAAGATTTAGGTTCAGTAATTCCTTGTTAGGAAAAGGGAATTATTGATAATCGTTCTGGCTCCACAGAGATATGGCAAGAGTCTCTGCAGGGAAATGCGCCATAATACTGTACCCTGTGATTAAATGAACAGCACAAGCTCTCGTTCTTTAGACCCTGAAATTATGGCAAAAGATTGTGATGATTTACCTAATGAATGTGTGATAAAATAACAGCCTAGATAGTAACAACCACCGTCTTGTGTGGGAAGGTAGGTGGGAGTTAATAGATGTTTGGTATCACTATAAATGTTACAAATCTTGCTGCTTTGAGACTAGGTAACCAAGGTGAGGCACATATGGTGCAACGTTTAATGGCACTGTAGGCCACTCTCCTGACACCTAATCGTTCTCTGGGCGACTAAGTAATATGATTTATTTAAATATAATTTTGAGAATTATTTGCTCTTCAAAGAAACAATCCTCATTTGGTAAAACAATTCTAACCCAGGGAACATCTAAAAACGAACCCATGCCTATGTCAACAGCTGTGCTTTTGAAGTAAAGAAGCTAATCAGGAGCTGATCTACTATTTCACACCTACTTTTTCTAGCAATGCCTCAAGCCGGCCAATAATTAACATTGTAGGTCCAATAATTCCCACTATCTGGCCCCCAAGTTTGGTGACCTTGTTTGAGGAGTAGAAAGAAACTTCAATAGTCTCCCTGAAGTGCAGGATACTCATTCTACAGCCTCACAGATGTCATAGAAGTAGGCGCCACAAGAAATACTTATGCCCATGGCATAGTTTATTGAAACTTAATATCTGGGTCACATTAATTTTCTTAGGGGCCTGCTGCCCACACTGCTGATGCTGTGGTTATCTTCATTGCTGCTTTTTCCTTTTATCACTGTTTCCATATCTTTTGCTCTTTGCTGTTGTTCTCTCTCTTGCTGAGTGTCAAAGTCCGATGAAGGAAAACAGTGCTGGTGCAGACCACCGAAAGGAACAAGCATAAATTAAGCACTGCTCCTGTCCTATAGGAATGTAGGTGGCAGAGGTGCTAGTTAAATCACCCAGGGCTGGATTACAACTTTGGCTGTCTGCCCACCAGAGAACTGTTTCCATCTCCTCCACGCCGCTGCTGAGCTGGCATACAACCGGCCATCATATTACGAATTGAACAGTCTTCAACACACACTGCCGGCCTGTAGATCCTGTCAGTGGTTCTGCAGCGGACTCGAAGCGGGGTGATTTGTTGGCGTTTGGCGGTGAGCCGGCGGACGCCGTCAGGATAGCATTTCCACAGCAGAGCAGGTTACATGTAGAAAATGACAATGGGGTCTCACAGCAGTGCACTACCAATGGCGGCACCTCCAAGGCGGTCAATTGGCGAGAAAACTCAAATTTACCATTGGCTCGATCTAAATACCACACACCTGAAATGTTGTCACAAGTAGCCACACCTTCAAATCACACTATTAAATACACCCTAAACCTGACTGACATCCTTTGCCCCTCTATGCAGAACAGCCACCTTAACAACAATTCTAATTACACATATCATTCTATTAGTTTCAAAATATCATGTATTAATCACCACCACCCTTTTAACTACATTTGCACAACCTAACTCATCATCCCCTTTTTTAAGATTCTGTTGAAGTCACTACCCTACTATTTTATATCCCCCTCACTATGCCACCCAAAAAAACAGCCTTCAGCAAAGGCGAATTGAGAGCCATGGTGGATGAAAACCTTAAAGTAGAGCAACAAATCTTTGGAACCCAAGTCCAGCATTCTCCCCACAGTACGAGATCGGAAATGTGGGAGACGATAGTCAACAGTGTGAATGCTGTGGAAAAAAACACTGCACACACATAATGACATTAGGACGCGGTGGAATGACCTCCATAAGAAAATATGTCAAAAGTACAGCTTACACCACTAGGAGGCACAGAGGACTGGTGGTGGTCTTCACAAAGTGCCATTACGCCTCATGCCCTGGGAGGAAAAGGTCTTGGCCATACCACACCCTGAGGACGTGGAAGGAATTCCTGGAGGAATGGACTCTGGTAAGCTGTAATACAAGAAATGCCACAATATGACACTGTCCTGATTGCTATCAAATATGCCTTTGCAATCCTCATTAACAGCTAATCCCTGAACATGGCACATAGAAGCTATCTCAAATGTTGGTATATCTGTGGCAATGAACATTGTTGCAAAAGACACAACAGACTTTTAATGCATAAATGGTAACATGTTTCAATGCTGACTATAAGTGCTGCATCACTCCAACACAAATGGATTAATCTTATGATGGGAACATGCCAATGTGTGACAAATCTAAAATCCGTACAAAATGCAGCTGGTACAATACTCACCAGTAAAGTAACAAATAACCACAGCTACCATGATGCCTTGTCTCTTCCACTCCACCCAGCATGCTACACACCGTGACCCCCCTCCTCACTTGGCAGCCATCTTGCTACTGAACTAACACCACTCAAGTATCTGAACTCTTCCCAGCCATTGACAAAGTCACATCCACTTGACCATAGCTACCATGAAGCATGGTCTCTACTCCCCACCCAGCATACTACACTCCTCACCACCTCCACCACCCATCTCACCTGGCAGCCATCTTGCTACTCAAATCTCACCAAACATGAAATCTGTTACATAGAGATATTTAGAAATGTCAATACATGTAGGAGAGCTTTGTTTGCTGGTGTCATGCACACACACCCAGAGTGATGTTGGCCTGAGTTACAGCACAACACAACTATATACCTAACAAATGTGTGCTAACCAAGACACTCAGGTTTAGAACTATGCCAGCTGACCCCATGTTAACTGTCCCACAATGTTAATTGATAACAAGGACATTAATCCAAGGTCATTGTTGATCACTTAGCAAACAATATGCATTTTTGTATTGACAGATATACATCGTAATAATACTATGCTAGTGTAGAAAATTGTTGATGATACAATGATGAAACAGCAAATTCCAGAGAATCATCTCGGAACCTAGGCTGGCTAACTTAGTGTAAATAGGGCTTCACATGTCAAATAGTGATATGATATATTTGCAGATTTTAAGTACTAATGAAAAAGATGAATTAAGTCAATACTAACTGCTATCAGTTTTTCAGCTCCACAATGGACTGGACACAAACATCCTAGATGTACACACATATATTCTCCCATCAATTTTCAATTGCTTTTCAATCCATAGCTGATCCAACAACTGCTGCCGAGCAGATGGAGGCAAGTCAACAGAGTCCCTCCAAATACAAAGTTGAAGAAGATCAAGAAGCCCTCAGTGATCAACAAACTTCTGAAGCATTGGACATCGACAACTTGCCTAGCACGTCTGGGCAGACTTCAATAGTTGTGCTCGTCCAACCACGGCGGGATCAACACAGACCTCATCCATCCCCACAACCACTGTACCCAGCACAAGTTGTACAATCTAGTGCCCCGCAGTCCTGGCTTCTCAGTCACCACCACCCCAGTGAATCAAGAACCAGGATCCAGTGGGAGTGTGCAGTCTGTGTCTAGGGTAGAGGAGAGTGAGGCTAGACATTGGAGTAAGGTCAATATGGAATCCCAGCGTGAATCTGCTGGTGAGACAGGCACCCAGGCTGCCCTTATCCAAGTCCTGGGTATTTGCCAGGACTAAATAAATCAAATAAACAGGAAAGGAAGGGAATACTTATGGAGCCACTCTTGGTCCCCTAGTAACAAATAAACAATCAACAGAAGAGTGATTCCTACCTAGGGGCGTTTGCACAAGGAGTCACAACTGTTATTAAGAAGATCCCTCACTCACCAACCTAGTTGGTGACATGCTTCATCATTGAGATCCCACCGAGGGGCCGAATGCCTCTCCGGTGTGCTACGACGCCTGATTCCAGCGGAGCGGGATTTTGTGAAGTCCAATCAGTGACAGTGGAATGTTAACATTGTCTTTACTTGTCCCAACTAAATTTGTTGGTGGAGAAGTAAGGCAAGGTTAAAACTAGTGAAAGTCGATGTAAAAATTGGTTGCAAATGGCCAGTCACATCCTTCTGTGAAATTGCAATTACTGGTCTACATGTTTCAGCCTCCGTTTGTGGGTAGCAAGGCTTTCTTCAGGAGCAGAGAGTCACGGGGGTATGCACACGCTAAGGCGCACCCTCACCTGTGACACTTAAATACTGCAAAACGTATGGTGACTGTGGGACTTCAGCAAAGTTTGAGAAGCCAGATAATTCTGTAAGACAAAACACAAATAAAGATTGTAATGTTTTGAAACAATAACTCTATGCGCTAGTGCTGGCTACACTTTGTCTGATTTTCTGCAGTGGATTAACAACTGTGATGTCAATCTTAAATTCACTCATGCTTATGATAGGAAATAAATGGTTTTCCTTGATGTGACCATTTTCAAGGTGAATGAGAAACTACTCACTAAAACATACTACAAACCCACAGCCAAGAACAACCTCTTAGAGTTCTCCAGTTTCCACCTAGGACACTGAGAGAAGATTTGTCATATGGACAGTACTTCCGGATTAGGAGGAACTGTAGCAGACTGGACGACTACCCACCCAATCGACTGAACTGTCAAATAAATTGAGAAGTCGTGGATACCCTGAAAATATTCTGAAGAAGAGCCAGAAAAGGGCCAGAAGTCAACCGAGGGAGGTCCTTCTTGAGGATAATCACAGACATACCGATGAAATCCCTCTGACATGTGTGATAACATACAGCACAGCATCTAATGTGAAAATCCATCAATAAACATTGGTAGATACTACAGACCAACAACATAAATTGGGGAAAGCTCCCTTTTTCCTTCAAACTGGCCAGGAGCCTTAAAGAAGCCTTAGTACACACATGCCTGAGTAAACCAGAAGGCAATCATAACCTATGAGTTCTAAATGCCTGGGATCTACCTAGTGACACAGGACACTTCCCATGTGGGAACTGTAGTGTCTGCTATTTAACTACCCCTTCCAAGGTTTTGATTCTGGAACCTAACAAAATCTGGACACAGAGATCCCACATAAACTGTAATTCCATCAATGTGGTTTATTTGATCCCGTGCCCATGTGGCCTCAGATATTTGGGGATGACTGGCAGGAAAGTGAAACAACGCATTTTGATTACCGGAGTAATATCCGGTGCTGGAAGAGCCCTACCAAAATGACTGAACAGTTCTTGCAATTGAACCATACCGCTAATGACTTAAAATGAACTGTCAGTGAGCAGATCAAAGTAGGCAAGAACACCCAAAGACTTCTGTTTGAAAAGGAACAGCGTTGGATCTTTCGTCCCTCCACGCATAAACAGGGCCGTAATGACAACATTCCACGGGGGTCTGTCCTCAAGAAATAGTGATGACACCTCATGATTTCAGAGATACACATTTTGAGTAGCACCTATCATCTACTAGGTCGCTGTCACTATACGGGGTGCCTCCTGTAAACACCTCACTCCAATAATATGAGCAATATTGTCTATAAACAGTTTAAACAGCTTGTGACTATCTTGCAACAGTGGTGACACCACATGATTGAGACCAGGGCCATCTCTCTTTTTCCTGTATAAACACGTTATTACAGTCAGAAAGTCTTTGAATCAGCAGTAACACTTCATGTATTTTATTTCAGGGATTAACGGTAAATTTAATGTGGATACACCTTCGGCGCCAGCATTTTGCCCCATATCCCAATGACACTCTTTTACTAATTAATCAGTGTCACCATGTGTGCTTTACAAAACACTTGATCAGCGCTTGCCCATTAAGCTTTCTACTAATGCACATACTGCCGCCTTGTGAAGACACAATAGAACCTGTCACAATCAATTTTGTGCCTTGTGATACACTTGTGTTTTCTAGCCAGCACTCGCGCATAAAGTTATTGTTTCAAAACAATGCACTAGAAAGGAGGGTTAGCGCTCTAATCTTTTCCGAGTGATAGTCCAACGAATGACCAGACGTGTACATCACTGTCCCTTGACAGGAAGGAACAGCGGGCCGATCTGGCACTCTCCGGCTACTATACACTCAGTACCTAAAGTCGCCCGCCCCGGATGCCTCTATCCTCAGGGGCCTGGAACACAGGTATCACCAGGCGCCAAATGGGTGTCTGGCTTTGGCATAGTAAGTAAGGGGAAGAGTCTCTGCAACTCAAAGGTAAAGAAGCCGCTTTTGATGCGCTGGTAACTACTGTATTAATTCCCTAGTGTGTGACTACAAGCCACCGTCCGCTAGGATCCATGGTGTAAGATTCTTCTACACCGCATGCAAGCCTGACCATCCTCCCTCAAATACCTGAGCCTTGCGATTTCGCATTGCTCTTCCAAATAGTCATGTTCACCTCTTCTTTAGTCTTTAAATATATTTATTTCACATACCTGGCATTTGGAATTGACATACAGGTATTAGTGCATAGTTGCACATTGATCTGGCATTTTGTGACCGATCACAGGGGCAATACTTAGTCCACCTGTTATACCATCGCCTGATTTAGCGCTGAAACACATGCACTTTACCACCGCCACCATAGGTATAAGAGCTAAACTTATGGACACATCTTGATGAGCTCGCATGGCAGCATGAGCATTGGCACCCGCACTACATTACTGTGAATCTGAGCAAAACCTTCAATGTGGCATGTTTGTCTTTATTTGAGATTTGTCTTACAGAATTGTCTGGCTTCAAAAACTTTGCTGAAGTCCCACAGTCACCCTAAGTGTTGCAGTATTTAAGTGTCACAGGTGAGTGTGCACCTTAGCGTGTGCATACCCCTGTGACTCTCTGTTCCTGAAGAAGGTCCCGCTACTCGCAAACAGAGGCTGAAACACATGGACCGGTAATTGCACTTGCACAGAAGGATGTGACTGGCCATTTGCAACCAGTTTTTAGGTCCACTTTCACTAATTTTTAACCTTGCCTTACTTCTCCACCAATAAATTTAGTTGGGACAAGTAAAAACATTCCACTGTCACTGATTGCACTTCACAAAAACCCACTCCGCTGTAATCAGGCGTTGTAGCACCCCCACGAGGCAATCTGCCACTCAGTGGGATCCCAATGATGAAGCATGTCACCAACTAGGTTGGTGAGTGAGGGATCTTCTTAACAAGAGGATTGACACCTTGTGCAAATGCTCTTATTTGGGAATCCCTCTTCTGTTGATTGTTTATTATTTACCAGGACTCTCATGGTGTGTTGGGGCAGATTGTCAACAAAGTTATGGAAAGGAAGGAGTTGCATGAGTCAACATACCAGGAGGTAGCTGCCATCTAGGGAGATGTTGCTGGCCTCAAGAATGAGGTTGCAGGCCTACGCACAGAGGTGGCAGGGGTCTACACTGTGGTGGCATGCCTACATTCTGAGATGGCCTCCATGGTAGGGGTGCTGCAGGATATCAACAGCACCCTCTGTAGGGATTTCCCAATTACATCTCCTTCTCCCTGTGTGCCAAGCACTTCACCATCATCAACGTCTACAGCAGGATTGACACCTTGTGCAAATGCTCTTATTTGGGAATCCCTCTTCTGTTGATTGTTTATTATTTACCAGGACTCTCATGGTGTGTTGGGGCAGATTGTCAACAAAGTTATGGAAAGGAAGGAGTTGCATGAGTCAACATACCAGGAGGTAGCTGCCATCTAGGGAGATGTTGCTGGCCTCAAGAATGAGGTTGCAGGCCTACGCACAGAGGTGGCAGGGGTCTACACTGTGGTGGCATGCCTACATTCTGAGATGGCCTCCATGGTAGGGGTGCTGCAGGACATCAACAGCACCCTCTGCAGGGCTTTCCCAATTACATCTCCTTCTCCCTGTGTGCCAAGCACTTCACCATCATCAACGTCTACAGCAGGATTGACACCTTGTGCAAATGCTCTTATTTGGGAATCACTCTTCTGTTGATTGTTTATTATTTACCAGGACTCTCATGGTGTGTTGGGGCAGATTGTCAACAAAGTTATGGAAAGGAAGGAGTTGCATGAGTCAACATACCAGGAGGTAGCTGCCATCTAGGGAGATGTTGCCGGCCTCAAGAATGAGGTTGCAGGCCTACGCACAGAGGTGGCAGGGGTCTACACTGTGGTGGCATGCCTACATTCTGAGATGGCCTCCATGGTAGGGGTGCTGCAGGACATCAACAGCACCCTCTGCAGGGCTTTCCCAATTACATCTCCTTCTCCCTGTGTGCCAAGCACTTCACCATCATCAACGTCTACAGCAACCACAGGAGGGGGGTCCCTGACAGGAGAGTTTACACCCACAGGCACCCCAGGCTGAGCAGCTCCTGATACCCCCTCACCTCATTCAGAAAGAGGGGATGTCAATATAAGACTTCAGGAGGAAAAGGTGGCAAGACCAGAACCACCGGCAGTGAACCACCTCGCAAATGTTGCTGTGTTTGACAGACTGTCATGATTCCGCCATGTCAGATTCCTGGTGCACCTTGTCTGGCACCTGTTTACTATTTTCTATTGTCTTTGCCAATGCTTGTTGTGACTTTGCCACTTGTCTGTGCCAATGCTTGTTGCAGACTTTGATGTTATCTGTTTACTGTTGTCTATTGTTTTTGCCAATGCCTATTGTGGCTTTGCCACTTGTCATTGCTAATGGTTGCTGTAGACTATGATGTTATCAAGGCCTTTTGTCCCATCTCAGCTCCAGTAGTTTACCTGTGAGCTGAAATCTAATAGGGACCACACCCTCTTCCAGAAGCTTCTTCCTGAGCCCTTTAAATTGGGGCCACACCCTGTTCTCAATGCTGGTTATTGAGAACCCTGAGCTTGAGCAGCAACTGTTCCTGTTCTCCGGTTGCTGAAAGAAGATTCCGGTTGCAGCAAGAAGACTTCTGTTTTCTTTTCCAAGGTTGTAGTTCCTCTCTCAGCTACAATCAGGTTGGATCATTCCATTCTTAACCAACAGCATCGTGAAAGGAACTTTGTGCTGTTTTTGTTATTTTGCATTTTGAAAGAAAGTTGCATAGCGCGCTGAAGTACTTTTGAGCATTACTTACATGTTTGGTAATTTTGGCACTGTTGTACATCGCGCTGAATCGCTCTTTAGTTATTTTCATGTTTGGTAACGGCACTGTTGTAGATAGCACTGAAGCGCTCTTTCGTCATTTACATTTTTGGTCATTTTTACACTTGTACATGTTATGTTATTTTGGCATTTTTACACATTGCACTGAAGCGCTCTTTGGTCATGTACATGTTTGGTGATTTTGGCAAATTGGCACATCACGATGACGCGATCTGTGGACATTTACATATTGATGACACACTCTTGGGGGCATTTGCATACCTTATGACTTTGGCATTGTGTCAAATCACGCTGAAGCGCTTCCTGGACATTTGCATATTTTGAACTCTGATACATAGCACTGAAGCACTTCCTTGGGCGTTTGAAGATTAATCTTCCTCATTAGCACATGTAATGTGTTGTGTATTGCAAAAAGGTTGTTGGAAGTATCACTGTGATATTTAACAGTTGTAAAGCACATAATTAGGGAAACATTGTGTCTAAAAGCCAAGTGGCTCTTTATATGAATGTGGGCTTTGTTTTGAAACATGGTTGTTTAGCCATAACATTGTATGCTTGAGAATTATAGGAACAAAAATTGTCAGTGAAGCCTGAGAAGACGTACACAATGACTGTTCTATGCATAACCTGCTTTTCGTATGTTGTCATTGCTTACCCCATGTTAAATATAGTCAAAGAGTTTAAGAAGAACGAAAGGAAAGCTAATCAAGGATAACGTCTTGCGGTGACAAGCTGCGCTCTATAAAAACCTATGACATTGACATTGACATTGACATGTCTCCCTCCCCACAGTACCCACCCTAATTCCCTTCCCCGTCTAGCCACTTTGATACTCAGTGCAGTTAAGCTTGAGTCAAGGCTGCTGGAATGTGGGCTTCTTGAGGGTAGTGCTCCTGAGAAACCCAACAGAATTTTACCAGTTCTGACACAGACATTCACATTTTTTAATCTACCTCCCCATATTGCCCACTCTGATGTGAGGAGTGAGGAGGACTTTGGTTTCCGGAAACTAAGGACTCCACTTCAGTGGTTTCATCCACCATGAAAGTATCCTTCACTTTCACTGTTTGTTTTCATCTATACTCCTGTCACAGTTATGCTTATAACTTTTTGTTTGTAAATAAATTGTAATATACACCACAAAATATATTTGCACTCATATTCATTCACTTATTTTATAATGCGATTAATCAAACACATTTAAATGACATTGTATTCTTGCAAAGGTTAAGCATTTGTCACAACTGCAACTATGGTTCTGAGTGCAGAAAAACAGTGATATTCCCTTTGTACAGTAGCAGCTCACATTAGGATATACACACACATTGATTAATCATCTTTTTCATTAAATCTGAGCAATCATACACTGACTATATGTGTGCTAGCTTTATATCTTCAGCTGGACTTGCTACTACAGTGTTAATCTGTACTAGCACCAGTTTTACTAAATGGTATTAGGTTAAAATATGTCCTAAATTCACTTCAGGTTAAAAACAACTAAAAAGTAAAAAACATATGACCGGCACATGTAATTTGCAGCAAAACTTTTTTAATTCAGATAATATATTGTAAATCAGTACACAGACACATGTCTGCACCACAGTCCTTAACCTCAGGGACTACTCAATCAAGTGTTGTCTCCATCTGATGAATACCACAAATACATGTCAGTCATGTGTGACAAGCACTGTTAACACACAATGAGAAAACACAGGAACAGTAGCATACAGGTCATACACAATGAGGAATGATGCTGAGGGAAGGCATCTGTACATTATTTGGCCATAGCACAACCATTTATTGTGACACATGATGGCACACATATTGCTTTGGGACCAATGCACTATGAGACAAAATTTCTAAAATACAAGGTACTTGACAAATCATCTTAGTACAAGCTGTCCTTGCAATAATAGTTACATCCAGAATCAATGACACACAGTCCCAACAACAATCCATGTTCACTATCCTCTGGGATGCACAGTTTGTCCCTTCTCAGGGCAATATTTAGGATGATGCAGTAGGCCAAGGTGATCTGACATACCTTCCCAGCTGAGTATTGGAGGACTCCACCTGTCCAGTTGAGGCAGCGGAGTCTGGTTTTCAGGAGGCCAAATGTCTGCTCCACTTGCCGCCTTGTCCTTCCATGCACTTCACTGAAGCGCTGTTTACCTGGCATTGTAGGATTTAGGCACAGGGTCAACAACCATGGCTGGTTGGGATATGCTGAGTCTCCTAGATGTGAGATATATATATGGGATTAATTAATTCACACACTCAGATCAATTTGCATGATCTTCATACATAACTTAGCTACCGTATATCAGACTCTCTGGTTGGAATTGTGACGTCAGCCGTCGTATGTTACTGTTCTGCAGGATGACGCTATATGGGCAGAGTCAGGAAACCCGGCACAGATGTTGAAGATGTACAAATCTGCCAAACAGACAACTTGCACGGTGATGGAGTGGTAGTGTTTCCAGTTCCTGTAAACTTGCTCACGGTTGTGTGTTGCCACTAAGGGAATGTGTGTATAATCAAATGATCAAATCACATACAGGATGTGACCGAGGCCATAAAAAGCTGCCTTCACTGCAACTAGATGCTCATGGCTAGAGAACTAGATGTAGCTGCTCATGTTTTTCATCAATGCTGCCAGCACCTCTGTCAGGACAAGACATTGGTTGCAACATTCCACCTGAAATGGCAACAGTAAATTGAAATAAGCCAGTGGCCAAAAACTGCAAAACAGACAAAGCGTTTACAAGAAGGGGGATACTGTGGAGATTGTTAAGCTCAGGTCGGATGTCCCTCTCTGATTTGTCAGATCCAGGATAGGTTGTTGATTCAATCTGTATGTCTAGATAAATGTGCCTCTCCTTCATGATCTGTAGGTCAGGGAATGGGTACCTAAGTGAGAAATTAGTTGAACATCATCATTGGACTCTGTAAGCAACAACAACATAATTTAACATGGAATGCCTTATTCATATGTCAGTTAAATTTTTTGCATATAGAAAACCGGGACACATTACCTTATTACTGTCCAGCCTGCCTTTTCAATCACTCGTCTACAAGGTCACAATTCACATACCGACACCTTGATTATGCACAACATCTTGTGAAATTTGCTGAACTGACAAAAAGAGAGGGTTGACAGACATGTAAACTGGTACACCATCACACATGCCGCTAAGTTTATGGAACTATTATGTACAACTAAGTATTCCACATTGATTACTATATAAAGCATTTAAACTTGGATTATGAGTATATGAATTACAAAGCCTTCAACAGTCACATGTAGTGGTAGTGGTGCATAACTAATTGTGTAAATCACAGTAACCAAGAGTTATGATGCCATTGCAAACACATCACACTCGACTGCCGACATGGCGGTTGTCTGAACCTATGCAAATGTAATATTAGAGGCGTACACTGCTGGCGGTCACAAAACGCACGCTTTGTGGTTTCATGCATGGCGGTCTCCCTCATATGCTAACTTTGGGTAAATGTGATCGCGTTCGACCAATAACTATGTATGTCTCTGCTCATGTATGTGTACGTGCCATACAAATATGCAAATTGAAAAAAACACTCACTTGCCTACAAACACCGCTGCCATTAACCACTTCTTGCAAACAGCTGCTGTGTGTTACCTCTGGGAGCAACAATGCCAGGCCAAACAGGTGCGAGAGCTGCTGCCTTCACAAATGAAGAGCTGTAGACCCTTGTTGGATAGGTACTTCCAAAGTATGGCCAGATCTATGGCTCACCAGAGGAGCAGGTAAATTCCGCTTAATGATTTGAGGATACAGATGTCACTATCCCTAAATTTTCAAAGCGAACATTACGACTAGGATGACTACAATCAAAGCATTACATATCTTGCTTAAACTTTCATCACTATGTTTGACTGACATGTGTTGGCATATGAAGCCACGTACATTGACTGCAATGACCAACCAATATCCAACAATTTGTACACCAGTACATCTGAGACCTGTGCCAGGAATAGTCAACTGTATGTAAGTCAGAATTTGGAATACATTAGTCTACACATGTGATACCTAATAAATCTTTCAGAAAATGGTCATGTTGCTATGCATCACAGTTAGGTGAAATAGGTTCGGGCTGCATCAGAGGAATGCTGGTATGTGTATGAACATCCACAGTTTTCAAAACATGTCACTCAGCATACATAAACTACTATGCTAATATAGATGCATCATCAAACGTACCACTGTGAGCAAGGCAACTTTGGTGTACTGTTTTGCAGGGACGTTGGATGTTCTATAATTCTATTATATATATATATATATATATATATATATATATATATATATATATATATATATATATATATATATATATATATATATATATATATATATGTATATATATATATATATTCACTGAAAAAACAATAGGTTTCACACCAGTTATAGTTAGCTGGAAATTTTACTCGCATAAAACCATTGAAATTCCCACGTTATAGTTAGTTGGACTCACTATAACTTGCACGCCTGCAATGCACTGCTGATGACATCACATATTACATCACTCATGACATGGTCAGTGACATCACTCATGACATCACTGAGCGTCCCGTTAGCGCTATTCTCGTGAACGAAAACAACATCGTGACGTTTCGCGTAACCGCGTGATGCGTCATATGACGCACTGCGTAAGCACACCCGGAAGCACGCGAGCGCATACGATCACGCAACGTCCTGACGCGCTTACGCTACGCATCCCCGGGCGCACCCCGGAGCGCGACTACGGGCGCACCCCGGGGCGCGTAGCGTAAGCGCGTCGGGTCATGTGATCTGAAAATAACACTTTTCATTGGTGCAGAACAGTTTTGGTTTCCAAATGATGAAAGCCCGGGTCATGTGACCTGAAAATAACACTTCTCATTGGTTCAGGACAGTTTTTTTTCCCAAATGATAAAGGCCCCACCTTTTTTCTTTATTCTGACTTTGTCCTTTGACTGAGGAAGACCTGTTTCAACAATAAAGAGAATTATTTTGTACTTTCAAATGGCTACTATAGCAGCAACAGCTGGAGCGTCTGCACCACCACCACCACCACCACCAAGAGGACCACCACAACAGTACATTGGTGGTCAAGAAGAGGAGGAGGAAGAGGAAGAGGAGGAGGGGAGAAGATGGCTGCCTTAAGACAATACCCCATACAAGCCAAGGCCACACATTGTATGGGAGTTTTTTTCAATCCCAGAGGGCAAGAAAAAAGTCAATGTGGTCAAGGTAACTTGCCTAATCTGTGGCAAGGAACTCTCAAGGGGCAACCCAAACAAAAAATATTCCTTTGGTAATAATACCATGATTAGACATGCGACCCGCAACATCCAAACAACTATTCTCGTGCAGAGATGAGGGAACTGGCCAGTAACCTCCCCCAGTCTTCAAGGACCACCTCCAAAAGAAAGCAACCCACTCCATCGGGACCAGAAACAACGGAGATGATGCCTTGCATTCAACAACGATTTAAAGATTTTAGAGTAACATGTATTTATTGTGGCAAACTCATCTCCTATGGTGAAAAGAGCGTAAAGCTCATCGTCCTTGCTGGTGACAATCACAATTGCCCCAAAAAACCCTAATTTTTTCCGTTTTTTGTTTTTTGCTCCAGTTGAGCCATTTTCAATTCCTTTTTTTTTGTTTCTCCCCATAAAAAATACAAAAAAAATATAAAACTGTTTTGAAAAAACAAAAAAAGTACAAAATGTTAAAAAAACATTTAAAAAAATATAAAACAACAAAAAGAAGAAAAAAAACAGTTCTTTTTAGAACTACCTTTAATTTATAAAAATAAACCTATATTTTTAAAGAATCTCTGTTAATTTTTTTTCCTTAGGGTACACGTACCGGGGAGCGCACCCAAAAAAAAGAAAAAAAAAATTAATGAAGGAGTTAGCATGAGGGAAGAAAACCAAAGAGAGTAATGTTAAGAGAAAGAGAGCTACCGGGAGAAACACAGAGGGATTGTTTATTACATAGTAAAAAACAGAGACGGTGTAGTAGGGTGAAAGTGAGAAAAGTAACATGACTAAAGGAGCGAAAGAAAGGAAGAGAGAAGAAGAAGACTAAAGTAGAAATAGTGGGAGAATGTGAGTGGGTGTTGAAAGAAAAAGAAAGGACAGTAAAAAATGGAGAATGAAGGGTAGTGGCGGAACCGGGATAAATGAAGAACGGTGAAGGAGAGTGAGAAAAGACCAGTTAGTGTAAGTAAAGAGGGTGAAAAATTGAATTAAGATAAGACATGGGGAGTGACAAAGAGAAAGTACAAAGACAGTAAAGGAAACAGTGCCTGAATGGGTTTGAGTGAAACAGCAAAGAAAGGTAAGTAATGCAGTGTGTGTGACTTATAGGGAGTCAGTGGGTGTAGGTCGGGGTGTGGGTGTGTAAGGTGTGTCTTTGGGTGTGGGTGTGTGGGGTGTTTCGGTGTGGGTGGAGGTGAGGGTGTGTGAAATATGTGTGAGGGGTGTATGGGTGTGGGGTGTATATGTGTGGGATGTATGTGTGTGTATGGAATGTGTGTGTGTGTGTGAGGAGTGTGTGTGGGGGAATTTTCTGTGTGTATGAGGTGTGTGTGTGGTGTGTGTGTGGGGTGTATGTTAGAGGTGTGTGTATGTGTTGGGAGGGGGATGAGGTGTGTGTGTAGGAGTAAGGTAAATAATTAAGAAAAACAGAATGAGTGAAGAAGCAAAGGAAGGGAACAGAGGGTAAGTGAAGTAAAGAATAGGGACTGAAAGAAGTTGAATATGAGAGGGGAAATAGGGAAATTGGAGTAAACATGGAGAATAAGAATAAGTGAGGGAAGCAGAATAAAGAAACAGGAGTGAGGTTGGTTGAGAAAATATTAGTGAGCTTAAAGCAAAGGGTGATGACAAACTACATTTCTTTAGTCACACTTACCATATAATAAATGTAACTTTAATTACATTTTTTTACTACACTTTGTATCTGTGAAAGAGAGAAGAAAAAATAAGTTATAATTAGTAAAATATGTATTTTAAATTAAAAGATACAAATGAAGAGGTTAAAAAGCATAACAGTGTATTTAGAAATAAAGTAAGAGTGAAGGACATAGAAAGGGAAATAAATTAAGGTAGAAGGACAAAAAGAGAGAAAAAGAAATAGAAGGAGAGCAAATTAGTAAGATTAAGGCATATAGATTCACTGACAGAGAGGAAGAGAAGAACAGAGAAATGAACTGTAGGTAAGAAAGATACTAAAACAATGTGAGTTAGCAAAACTAAGTCAGGAAACAGTAGTAAGTAAAAAGATAATGACAGAGACGGAAAAGAGTCTAATTGAGGATGCATTTAGAAGAATGAGGAATAGAAGATAACTGAGAGTAAGTGAAGAACAGCCATAGAGTGAAGGGATGAAGGGAGAGAGGATAATATACAATGATTGAGGGAAATGGAGTGAGGAAGTTAGTAGACAGACACACTAAGAGAAAAACTGAGTGAGGTGGAGTACAACGAGTAAGCAAAGGAAATGAGTAAGGGAGCAAAAAAAGGAAACAGAGGAGAAGACGACTAAAACAGTGGTACTGAGAGAAAATAATTTGGTGATGAAAGTAAAGAGAAGGACATTGAAAGAAAGGAAATGAGGGATAGTAATGGAGTAAGCAGAGAGACTGAAAGCTGAAAAGTTATGCAAGGGAGAGAGGGGATGCAGACAGTTGAAATGAGAATAAGGGGTTGTGAAAGAAGTGGAGTAAAGGAACGGGAGTTACAGAAAGTGAGAGAAAGACATTATAAGTGAGTAAAAAGAGCTGAAAGAGGATAGAAAAAGGAAAGTGAGTGTCAGACAATGGGAATACAATTTAATTTACACAATCCAAAGTATAGAATAACTTGTACAACATGTTACATAGTTTATTTTTGCTGTTCTCAGAATATATTGAATTTCACTTAAAACAGTGAGTTCAAATTACTCATCATATGACAGCGGGAAAAAAAACCACAATCTAAAAGATTGTGTTTTAAAAAAAACCTTAGATACTGACAAATGACAAATGTACACTAATCTTTGATTCACTTACTTTTCCTTTAGGTCAAATAGTATATCATGAAGGTCCTATTCTCGTTGGAAAGTACTCTGCTGTTCACTAAAAAATCCATTTCATCAACTTTCTAGAAGAAAAGCTCCAAGAACATCTGAAATATTTTCATTATTTTCAAATACTCCTTTTTTCAGTCATGACTCTTTACTCATTCCTTCACCATTCCTTAAGGCCAAAGAGTGACAGATGTATCAGTATATTTTCAAATTACATAAAACAAACTCTAAAATTACCGTTTTTCCAACGTTCTGAAAGAAAGACTCAACAACATTTTCACAATATTTAGATTTCTCTGACTCACTCATGTTCATCATTTCCTATAATACTGATATCACTTACTATAAGATCCACTTACAGTACCTAATGACAACTCAATTTTTTATATTATCTTGATCACTTTCACTCAGAATATAATTTTAAACAGCAAACTAACCTTTATTAACTGCTCCCGTCTTCACAGGCCAATTACCTTTACTTAATTTTTGGTTGTAAAAACACTAGATATGAATTTTTTAAGTCAAAAGGCAAACGTTGTTTTAAAGTCAAATGAGTGTCATTACAAAGGGTCCAACCTTTACAACTTTTTAAATAGCATGTGTAATGCCCTGATGTTGGTGAAGGACCGTCATGATAAATAATAGCTACAGTTGCAAACATTCTTCCTGAAATTGATAATTGAGAAGCCACAAAATTTTTAATAGAAGTTGTCAATTTCGTTCCATCAGGTCTACATCGTTGGAACATTAAAATGACATAGTGACCATAACTTCGTAGAAATAATGTGGACAGCATTGCAGACTTACATTGGGTACACACCATATTGTGATCAGCTGCTTTAACGAGATTATTAAAAGGCACTGATTTGCAGTCTGGTAAACTCAAATATATAAATCTTTCAGTGTCTATTCTAGTACTACTTGATAAAGTACAGTTATCACAGTCATGCTGCCATTGATAAGAAAGGTTAAAAAGATTTTTTATATCTACTCCTTCATCTTCCAATACATCAAACATATACATTAAAAATTCCTGACAATCCTGCTGAATTATCTGTGAAAATTGATTTTGACCAGAACATATGTCTAGAAGATTTCTAATTTCTGAAACACTTTCTATTTTTGCTCTATCACTGCTACATTTCTCAAACACAGAATTCAATAAACAGCAGAAGGTTTGATCCCGATTTTCAACAATCTATTCTTGTAAATTTTGAAGAAAAAAACAACATTAGCTACTACATTAGCATAGCAGTTGACACCAGAACTGTTTTCAAACTGAAATCCAACAACATCTTCAACAGAATCCTTTTTCTTTCTCCTTACAATTACAGTTTCATCCACTTTTTGTCTTTTTACTAGTACCTCACTGCAATTATTCTCATTTCTTCTTTTTCGGCCTACCACACGTTTTTCAAACACAGGATATTGAGACAAATGTGGAGCATACTCTCTTCTTAACCTATTGTATTCTTTAACACAATCTAGATCAGCACAAATCTTTGTTTCATCACACTCAATCTAGTACAATCCTGATAAAGTTCTGACTCGTGATAATGCCACATATGCCATACCCTATTTAAACACAGAACTTCCAATGTTCACCAAAGCACTATCTACACTTAAACCTTGAGATTTATGAATTGTCACTGCATATGCCAAACAAACAGGAAACTGTTTTCGGCGAACATATAAGTCTTTCACAAGCAAAAATCTAGCTGAACAACGACAAATTTGTTCTATTTCGTCAATGCCATCAAATTTAATTTTTAAAATTTCAATTCCATCTCTATTTTTGTAATTCACAAAACCAACAACATGACCCATTGCTCCATTTACCAGACCTCTTTCAACATTTAAATTCCTTCTCAAAATGATACGACAATTTAAACACACATTCAGAGTCTTTTCAAAACTAGCAGTTTTAGATATAGTCTTCTCTAATGAATCCAATTTTGATTTAAAATTTTCTGACAAAATAATTGTTGCTCCCATATGCTCTATTTTATCTATAGCTTCCAGTTTCACTATCGCTTCATTTTCTAACTTTAACATTTTGTTGTTGAACATGGAACATTCTTTCAGAGTAGGCATCAAACATATGCCAGATTTCTTCTCGTTAATTTTCTTAAAAATATTCTCTGGAAGAATGTTTTCATTTGGGTACAAATTTGAAATTAATCGTCCATGTAAAGCTTCTTTCCCATGCTGACTTATTTTTCCGATTCTTACATCTTGTAGAATATTTTTATAATCTTCATCCTTTGCCTGTCGCATATTTTGGAGTTGTTCTGCATATTTGAAATTTAACCATATATTAACGTTTCCAATGCTTCCTAGGCACTTCCTGGTATCTTCATGCGTGACCATTTTAAACACTGGTTGACCTTTCACTGGAGTCAACTGCAGTAGATCTCCAAAAACAATAATGTGTTTTCCTCCAAATAAGACATCATAGGCTGTTCTAAGAATTTCTTGCATTCTCAAATGCACAAAAGCAAGCATTAGATTTGAGACCATGCTTACTTCATCAATGATAAGAAGTTTCGTTTTCTTCAGGACTCTGGAAACTTCAGAACACGCATCTCCAAATAGCTTGTGATATTGCAATTTGTTATCATGCTCCACTGGCAGCATCAGTAAACGATGTAAAGTAATCCCTTTAATATTATGTGCTGCCAGCCCAGTTGGAGCGGTAACAACACAAGACAGCGGTGATTCAGTCCTTTTCTGCAGATAAGTTGCAATTGCTTTATTCAGAAAACTTTTTCCAGTTCCCGCTTCTCCACTCACGTACAGTCGGACAGGCTTAAATGATGTACATGAGCACTCTTTCTTCTCATGACTCAATCCATGTTCAACCTGTTCTGTGACTTCGTCATATATCTGTTTCTGCTCAAGGTTTAATTGTTTCACCAAATCTTCTAAATTAATTACATCCTCTTGAGCTAGCTCCATAGCTCTTTCCACCTCATCCATGGCAGTGGCAGCTTCATTTTGGATAATTGGTCCTCCTAGTGGATCCTGACTCAATGAAGCAGAACTCTGACTGTCTTGAGAACTGTCTCTCGCAATCTCTGCAGCAATTGTTGCTTCTTGCTCTATTTCTTCATTCAACATTTGCAGATAATTTGGAAAAACAGGACATTCTATGGTATCCTTCGTTGCATTAAAAGAGTCTTCATAACAGAGAAAATCTCCAAGTAGTTCCTCTTCTGTACGCCATGGTTTAAAGAGTTGCAAAAGAGCCAAATAGTAAAATTCTCTTTTGTCTGGATTTTGACAACTCAATTTTCGATGATTAATCAAATGACCTTTTCTCTGTTTCACTAGACATCCTTCACATCCAACGACAGCATATATTCCATTATTGATATCTTCTCTGATGTTCCTCTTATAAATATAGCTTTGAAGAACTTCATAGAGACAAGCATTCTCAAGGTGAGGACTTCTATTTGAATAGTATGTATCCAAAATGTTTGTCTTCAAAATATCTGTACTTTCTGGTTCTTTCTCCGCCAAATACTCTATCTCTTGTACAGATTTCAAAACTCGGTTTCGTGTTGCAGCAAGACCTAGACTTATCCAAATGATGGTTCTAGATTTGGCATAGAGACTTGCTGATGACAATCGATCAGAACATTCATATGCTCCAATTTCTCGATGCGACAACATCTTCAGACTGTAACTGTATAATTTCTTGCTTAGACTCTTTTCATGTGAAATGTCCTCCCACATTTCCTTCAGTTCTGTCTTTTCTTTTTTTGTGATGTAAGACGTCACATATCGAGCCACAGCAATAGAGTTGTCAGCAACGAATTGAATATCCATGTTAGCATTCCACATGGTCAAAATCACTGGGTTGTAGTCGTTGATTACTTGGACTCTTCATTTCTTTTTAAATTGTATGTATTTTTGGGTGATTTCCTCGTCACAGTATGTCGTAGAGAAGACATAAAATTATTGACTCTTCCTTTAGAAATCACTGGTCGTGGAAAGCCGAAACGACATTTTGTGTAGAACTTGTCCTTGTTTCTGAATTTTCGACGACAGTACTTTCCACAACAATGGGATTGAAAGCGTAAAACTTGTTGCCTTAAACTGTTTTCTTCGGTAGTTTTCGGAACAGCACATGTTGAATACTCTTCAATGAAGCTCATCACTGTCTCATCCGAATCTGTTCCAAATTTGGGTGCATCTTTAATCCACAACAACATAGGTATATGAGGAGCACCTCTCGCTTGATACTCCTTTCTCCAAAAGAAATCCAAAACCTCTCCAAGGGGAGGATTTTTTTTTGGTAATAAAAGACATCATAGCTTCAAATCTATGATTAAAATATCTGCATACATTCACTGGATCCAAAGAACACAGTTCTCCAGGTGTTTTGAATTCTATATTTTGTATATTTGCATTTGCCTCTTGTAGAAATTGAAGTAAGTCGTCCCATGCATACTCGGCACAGCTAATAGTGAGGAACCATGTAGGAGTTCCTAAGTTTCTTAGCATACATTTCAATTCCCCATGACGACGGTACCAATACCCGTTTGTACCACGCTGACATGCCATGAGATTGATTAAATGAGATTCCAAAATATTATCTTGCAGATTCACTTTCTCCATAAAGTCCCTCGCCGAAATATTTTGCAGATGTGCTCCACTTTTCAGTATATGGTTTACTGCATAAGAAAGCCCAGACAAGTCACTTTCATACAGTAGATGAAATAAATAGGGAATGCATTGACAAAACCTTGGATCTTCAGCATATAATCTTACAGTTCGATATTCAGGTGCAGGAATTTGAAGTGGACGATCGTCATATCGTCCACCTCGACCTGTTGGAAATAGCTGTGGAAAACAACGAGCTTCCAAACTTTCTTCCCATACACTAATGGGACTTCCTTTTGCTGCTTTCATTTGAAACAATTCAATTGCATTCCCCATTACTTCTTTGGAATGCAAAGGATGAACAGTATAATGTTAATATATTTCTTCACTTTTAGACACATCAACTTTTTCAATTTGGCCGCCTGAACAAACACTGTCTTCATCTGCAGCTGTTTCCTCTGCTGCAACACATACATCTTTGTAATACTCATTGTTTTTGACTAAATACAACGTTGCCTTTTTGACTTTCCTAACATCCACTAAATCTTGCCAGATTTTCTTACTCTTTGTCAGGACCCCATTAACTAGAATAACTAAAGGTTCCTCTTCTACTTTTTCTATACCAATTGTACCAATATTTTTTTTGACATCTAGAGGCAAATAAACAACTCTTCCCTTTAATCCTCTCTGCAAATCTGTAGGATGCAATTTCCCTATCTTAGGCTCCATGCGAACAATTGCCTGAATAGGATGGACACATTGAATCAAAATAGACTCATATGTATTTAAATCCATGAATTCACGGGCAATGTCTACCAACTCCAGATTATTATGAACAGCTCTAGCAGGCATTCTGTTTTGATTTAATTTATCATAACAATATTTACAAATACGCTGATCAGAACTCAAATCAAAACAATTCTCCACCCACAAATAAGTTGCAAAATCCTTCCACTCATAAATATTTATCTTTTCACTTTTTACGTATAAATCAACTAATCTAGTTTGATGCTTATAATGACTTCGTCGACAACACACACAAGTAAAATTCGGCCTTTCACTTGATTTCACCTTAAACCTGGTAATTTCCTGGTCAAACTTTTCTGTACTTGAAATCTGTACATTGTCTTCCACATTACCTTGAATTGCTGTGTCAATTTCTACACTCTCCTCTTTTTCACCAAAATAACAAATCTCAATTTATTCACAAATCTTCTTCACATCTAATTCAGTTCCATGCAAAAGAGCACTGTTTAATTGTTTAAGCTTAAGTGCTGGACTTTTTGCATAGTACAACATTCTCACTAATTTCCTCATTTTGGTATGATGCACTGCTAACATCCTAAAATCATGAAAAACACTCTGACAGACTTTTCTAGAAAGACAAGCCAGTGAATGCCCTTGCAAACCTGTGTTTTCTCTCACTCTGCAAGGATCTAAGTCTTGCAACAACTTCACTTTCTGCTTTAGACTTTTCTTACTATATGTACGTAAGAAATTACAAAACAAATCAATTGATTCCTGTCGCACACTACAAATACGACTACACTTCCAAGTGTACACTGGACCCTTAGTACGTCTCCCTAAAACTTCATCAGTTAACACCTCTTCTGGTTCTCTAGGCACAAGTTTCTCTTTTTCAATCGGACAACCGTCTTACACCTCATAAGCTCGACCACTGGTGTCAACTGCATGCACTAAATCATTCTCCTAGAAGTAACTCTCCTCATTAAAAAATGGCTCACAACTTGAACTGTGCATCCATTCTCCTGAAAAAACTTTACAAAAATTAGTCCGATTATTTACTCTTTTCCATCTACTGTTTGATTTGAAAACATCAATTGTCTTGTTAAGTGTCCTAATTCTATTGATTATTAAAATAATTTTTTTTTTCTTAACTTCAAAAGCCTGATCAACAATCTTCTCTACACTTTTCTTTTTCTTATAAAAAGCAGCTCTCTGTTTACCTTTCCTAATGTTTTTTAACAAATTTAAAACCACCCTATTGCGAAACATTCGTTTACGAATTTCTCTAAACTGATTCTGCCTTCTATGCCTATACATATTATTCTCTCCTGCTCCAGTTGTAAAATTTTTTGAGGGTCTCTCCTTCCTTTTCAAATTTACTCTCTCATTCTCTTTTTCTACATGCTGTCCAACATTTTTTTTTTATCTACATATGTTCCGTAAGAAAGACTTAGTTGTCTTACCAGGAGCTTTGTTCCTGTTTTTTGAAGTATTTGTTGTGGAAGAATGCTGTAATTCCGTTGCTGTTTTAGTTTTTTTGCGGTTATCATGTTTTCTTCTCCTTTGCCTTGAGAGCATCTTTCTTTACTCTTGAAATCTTGATTTCAATCTGTGTTAAAGAAAAAAATAGCACATTATAGACCACTATTACCAAACAACAAAGCAATGACAAAAAGCAAACGGTCTATTCAGGGTTACAGATCAGGTGAGGATTCTCCAGGAGTGCAGAAGAGGTGAGGCCTGTATTGAAGAGTGTAGTGGAAAATAGCTCTGTCCACAGGTACAAAGAAGATGAGACCTGTGTCTAAGAGTGCAGTAGGGGATAGGCTACATGAAGTCTAGTCCACTGCACTCTTACACACAGGCTTCACCACCTATGCTTCCCAGGAAAGGCCTCTCTCCCACTACAGTCTTGAACATAGGCCTCACCTCCTCTGTCCCTCTGGACATTCCTCACCTCATCTGCACAATCTACTTCCTAATCTCAGGTAACACAGGTCACATTATTGTGAAAGGATGAAATATATGTATTTAATCATGCAGCCACTATTTATTCCTTCTCAAAAATCTAAAACTCATTGATATGCACCAAAATCGTTTTTTAAATAACATTTTAGACACACACTGCAGGTCCTATGTACAAGCATTCAGTGTCCATGAGTACAGTGGAGAGGACTGATCTCCTCTGACCCTTGGACAAGCCTTACCTCATCTGTGTCCTCTGGACAGGCCTCAATGTATTGAGTATAATTGATGGTAACTGGGTGTAGATGAGGTGACGCATGTCCAAGGGTGTAAATAAGCCGAGGCCTGTCTAAGGATGCAGATTAGTTGAAGTCTATTCAGGGTTGCAGATGAGGTGAGGATTGTCCAGGGATGCAGAGGAGGTGAGGCCTGTATTGAACAGTGTAGTGGAAAAGAGCTCTGTCCACAGGTACAAAGAAGGTGAGACCTGTGCTTAAGAGTGCAGTGGGGGATAGGCTTCATAAAGTCTAGTCCACTGCACTCTTAAACACAGGCCTCACCACCTATACTACCCAGGAAAGGCCTCTCTCCCACTACAGTCTTGAACACAGACCTCACCTCCTCTGTCCCTCTGGACATGCCTCACCCCAACTGCACAATCTACTTCCTAATCTGAGGTAACACAGGTGACATTATTGTGAAAGGTTGAAATATATTTATTTAATCATGCAGACACTATTTATTCCTTCTCAAAAATCTAAAAGTCATAAATTTTCCCCCAAATCGTTTTTGACATTACATTTAAGAAACACAGCACAGCACCTATGTACAAGCATTCCATGTCATTACTGAAACCTCACTATTTTACAAAATACAATTCCTCTATGCAAACAAACTCAATGTGCTTCCTACACTGGGTTAACACAGGTAACATAATTCTGAAAAGGTCAAATGTCTTTCTTTCAGCATGCAAACACTATTTATTCCATCTCAAAAATCTAAAAGCCATTCATTTTCCCCAAAATCGATTTTGACTTCACATTTAAGAAACACAGCACAGGTCCTATGTACAAGCATTCCATGTCATTACTGAAACCTCACTATTTTACAAAATACAATTCCTCTATGCAAACAAACTCAATGTGCTTCCTACACTGAGTTAACACAGGTAACATCATTGTAAAGACTCAAATTGACGCCTGTGTCTAAGAGTGCAGTCGGGGATAGACTTCATGAAGCCTAGTCCACTGCACTCTTAGACACAAGCCTCACCACCTATGCTCTCCAGGAAAGCCCTCTCTCCCACTACAGTCTTGAACAAAGGCCTCACCTCCTCTGTACCTCTGGACATGCCTCACCTCATCTGCACAATCTACTTCCTAATCTGAGGTAACACAGGTGACATCATTGTGAAAGGGACACATTTATTTCTTTAAGCATGCACACACTCTTTATTCCTTCTCAAAAATGTAAAAGCCATTAATTTCCCCCTAAATCATTTTTGACATCACATTTAAGAAACACAGCACAGGTCCTATGAACAAGCATTCCATGTCACTACTGAAACTTCACAATTTTACAAAATACAATTCCTCTATGCAAAGAAACTCAGGGGTATATTATCAAGGGGTTTTATCTCCGCTTTTTTGGCTTTAAAAGCCAAGAAAGCGGAGATAAAATTATCTCCCTATTACCAAGCTGTCGCTAACACCAGTTAGCGACAGCTAATAGGAGATAGCGACCATCATGGGCCCCACTTTGCATGTCAGTGATATTTATCACTAATGATATGCAAAGTGGGCGTGCCAAGATGTTAGCGACTGGAAACAGTCGCTAACATCGCTATCTCCTATTACCAACTTTTGGAGATATTTGCGCTAAGGGCGAATATCTCCAAAAGCTAACACCTGCCCTGAGCAGTTCTTAGCCATGTTATCCAATGGGAGGTGGATAACATGGCTAAGAGCATTTGCTCGATAATGCATGAATATCGCTGACTTTTCAGCGATATTCATGCATTGCGGGCGTTTTTTATCGCATTTGCGATAAACCTTGCTAATAGCAAGGTTTATCTGCGATAAAAATCGCCGATGTGCGGCGATAATTTTTGTCTCTAAACAAGTTAGAGACAAAAATTATCGCTAGTTGTTGATAATATACCCCACAATGTGCTTCCTACACTGAGTTAACACAGGTAACATCATTGTGAAAAGGTCACATTTATTTCTTTAAGCATGCAGACACTATTTATTCCTACTCAAAAATGTAAAAGCCATTCATTTTCCCTAAACTCGTTTTTGACATCACATTTAAGAAACACAGCACAGCACCTATCTACAAGCATCCCATGTCACTACTAAAACTTCACAATTTTACAAAATACATTTCCTCTATGCAACGAAACACAATGTGCTTCCTACACTGAGTTAATACAGGTAACATCATTCTGAAAAGGTCAAATTTATTTCTTTCAGCATGCAAACACTATTTATTCCATCTCAAAAATGTAAAAGCCATTCATTTTCCCCAAAATCGTTTTTGACTTCACATTTAAGAAACACAGCACAGGTCCTATGTACAAGCATTCCATGTCATTACTGAAACCTCACTATTTTACAAAATACAATTCCTCTATGCAAACAAACTCAATGTGCTTCCTACACTGAGTTAACACAGGTAAAGTCATTGTAAGGAGTCAAATTGACGCCTGTGTCTAAGAGTGCAGTCGGGGATAGGCTTCATGAAGCCCTGTCCACTGCACTCTTAGACACAAGCCTCACTACCTTTGCTTCCCAGGAAAGCCCTCTCTCCCACTACAGTCTTGAACAAAGGCCTCACCTCCTCTGTACCTCTGGACATGCCTCACCTCATCTGCACAATCTACTTCCTAATCTGAGGTAACACAGGTGACATCATTGTGAAAGGGGCAAATTTATTTCTTTAAGCATGCAGACACTCTTTATTCCTTCTCAAAAATGTAAAAGCCATTCATTTTCCCCAAAATCGTTTTTGACATCACTTTTAAGAAACACAGCACAGGTCCTATGTACAAGCATTCCATGTCACTACTGAAACTTCACAAATTTACAAAATACAATTCCTCTATGCAAAGAAACTCAATGTGCTTCCTACACTGAGTTAACACACATAACATCATTGTGAAAAGGTCAAATTTATTTCTTTAAGCATGCAGACACTATTTATTCCTACTCAAAAATGTAAAAGCCATTCATTTTCCCCAAAATCGTTTTTGACATCACATTTAAGAAACACAGCACAGGTCCTATGTACAAGCATTCAATTCACTACTGAAATTCAACCATTATCAAACAAAATGACACAAACCAACAGCAAAGAAACTCAATGTGCTTCCTACTCTGAGTTAACACAGGTAACATCATTGTGAAAGGGTCAATTTTTTTTCTTTAAGCATGCAGACACTCTTTATTGCTTCTCAAAAATGTAAAAGCCATTCATTTTCCCCCAAATCGTTTTTTACATCACATTTAAGAAACACAGCACAGGTCCTATGTACAAGCATTCCATGTCACTACTGAAACTTCACAATTTTACAAAATACAATTCCTCTATGCAAAGAAACTCAATGTGCTTCCTACACTGAGTTAACACAGGTAACATCATTGTGAAAGGGTCAAATGTATTTCTTTAAGCATGCACACATTATTTATTCCTTCTAAAAAATGTAAAAGCCATTCATTTTCCCCAACATCGTTTTTGACATCACATTTAAGAAACACAGCACAGGTCCTATGTACAAGAATTCCATGTCACTTCTGAAACTTCACAATTTTACAAAATACAATTCCTCTATGCAGTAAAAACTTTTTACCAAGCATTATCAAAAAGCATGACACTAAGCAACATTAAAAAACCACAATTTGCTTCCAAATCTTCTCCATAGAGTATACAAGTCTCTATGTATATTAAATGAATCATTACTCACCTTTACAAATGCTTTAGGAGATTGAGAACAGTGTCAGACACACACACCAATATTTCTTTAGCAGAGCAAAAGGTATGTACTCCAGGCACTGCAACCATGAATGGCACAGAGAACCTCTAATTCTACACACATATTGCACATGGTAACCAATCAAAACTCTTCCCTCTCTATTTTCAAACCAACACCCTTCCTCCCCCTCAGCCTTTTCTACCTGTTACCATAGCAACTCCCTCCTCACTGAGCTCTCATGGTTAAAAGTTTATTCTACAATGTTGCAAATGAACTAAGCAAGGATGTTTGACCTCTCAATACACCAGCTTATCCGCTGCAATCTTTCTTTAAATGACTTTTTCTTAACCATTCAAATTGCTTCTTTCACAGAACAGAACCATGCACCCTAACTTCCAGTTTTCAACTATCTGAATCCACCAATCATTGCTTGTGATTGAAGAGCACTGAAACTCCACTGTTTTTATTTTTGCAAACTCATACTGTTCCAACTGCCATTTCATTCCCACACTTCATCTGACTGCACCAGAACCTCCTCTTACCATGTATTCTGTCTGGATTATTGGACATAGCTACATCCACTGGGCTCAAAAGTATGCAGCTACCAGAAATGTTCACAACCTTGACTTACCAAATGTAGACATAAAATGGATTGGCCAAAGAGGATTGAGATGTCATCAATTGATACCATTGGTGAAAACCTTTTTGCATCTGCCACACCCTAACCTCATAATTCTGCACTGTGGTGGAAATGACTTAGACACTTTGACTGGGGTAGGTCTGGAAATGCTTTTAAAGGACACCTTTGAGCAATTGATGGCACTTTTTCCTCAAACTGCCTTGGTATATTCCAATATATGCCAAAGACAGAAATGGAAGTGGTCCAACCAATTTTGTCCACAATTTGAGAAAGCACGGAAACATGTGAATAAATCTGTTTCTGCTTACATGAGAGACTATGGAATGGGTTCAATATACAACAACAACTTGCGTTACAACATGCAAGATATCTACAGAGGAGATGCTGTGCACTTCTCAGATGAGGGGAATAGAATATTCCTCCTGAATATAAGACTGTGCATTGGAACCTACTTGTAGGTACCTAAATCAGCCACAGAACCCAAAAGCTCTTTTCAGAGCTACCCTACCTCTGATTACTAAAAATGATTATTTTACTCTAACTTTTTTCACTGTTTTTCACCAAAGTACGCTCCCCGGTACGCTTCCCGGTGCGCGTACCGGGCGCTCCCCCCGCGAAAATTTAAAAAAAAATTGTTTTTCTTTGGGCCTATATGGGCCTCCTAAGCCCCCCTCAGAAAACCTAGGGGGTCAGGGAGTGTCTACCGTGCCCCCTTTTACCCATTACCAACGTTGTTTGTCCTCCATCTTGTGTCTCAAATCTACCAAAACACAAGATGGAGGACTCCAGTAGCGCTGCCGGTACGCGTACCGGGGCGCGCACCGGGAAGCGCTCCCAAAAAATGTTAAAAGTTAATTTACATAAAAACCACTGGAGACACTTTCACCAAATATAGAATAGGCCCTACTACATACCAATCCCTACCATTTTCCCAAATTTGGTGGAATTCCATTGAGCCATTTCAGCTGTAGCATTGTCTAAATATCCTGAGGTAAATTACATGACAAAAACACATCTGAAGTGTTAGAATTTACAACCAATTAAAATGTTACTTTCATTTTCTACTTTTTTTTCCTGACCTTTGATTGGTTATGTACATGAATATAAATGAAAAATGAGAGGGAAACACGGCCATTTTGACTACAACTACCTGAAGTACATCTTGAAAGGATTTTCACATTTTGTCTTCTTCACCTCTCTGTACAGTAAGTTGATAATTTGTAAGGAGCACTTTAAGTTAATTTGTAAAAACGTTTTCTGATAGTTATTTACTGTCCCTCTGCTATAGTTATATATAGAGATAGGCTCCTCTGTTATATTTATGGATCGACCTAGGCTTCTCTGCTATAATTTTGAATTTACTTACGCTTCTTCACAGGCACTTTTTTATATTTCTACTTCCTGCCTGTTACCATACACTGCCCAAAGTTAACTTCACTGTTAAAAAATTAGAACTACCTGTCTGAACTTAAACTCAACAGTGCCCTAACTCTACTGATATAGTTATTTTTTATGTAATTTATAGCAAAACAATGGAAGGGGAGCAAGAAAACATCAATGTTTCCTTCGAGATTACATATGAGGAGATTCTTAATGAAGATTTTGTTGAAGAAGATTTTATGGATCAGTCTTTGGATCAACAATTTATTGAATGTTTACAAGATATAGATACATGCATTTTTTTAGGAGATTCCAGATGATCTAATGCTGGAAGTTTTATTGAACTATGAAAATTCTAACCAATACCTTTTTATTTAATAATTAAAAATAGTTTGAGACATTATTCATTTTTATATCTAATTCATGAAGTACTACCAAAATGATTATGTTTATATTATAGTATAAAGTGAAACTTACAGTATACTGTGCAATTTTAAAACATCATAAGGGAGCAGGGTAGACTACCCATGATCCCCTAGGTCTTCTCAGGGAGTACTTAAAGGATTTATGTTTATATTATAGCATAAAGTGAAACTTACAGTATACGGTGCAATTTTAAAACATCATAAGGGAGCAGGGTAGACTACCCATAATCCCCTAGGTCTTCTCAGGGAGTACTTAAAGGATCTGTTTCTGCTTTCCTGACAGACTATGGTATGGATTCCATATACCACAATAACTTCTGTAACAACATGCAAGATATCTACAGAAAAAAGGTGTACATTGAATTTAAGACTCTGCATTGGTACCTACATGTTGGTACTTAAATCACCCACACAACACAACAACTCTATTCAGAGCTACCCTACCTCTAAGCACTTTAAAATATTATTTTACTGTTTCACTGAGTTTTCCCCATGTGTGGGGGGGAGGTGTGTGTGGGGGATGGTGGGGTGTGTCTGTGAGGTGTTTGTGTGTGTGTGTCTGGGGGGGTGAGGTGTATAGGTGTGTGTAGGTGTGTGGGGTATGTGGGTGTGGGTGGGGGTGTGGGTGTGTAAGGTGTGTGTGTGGGTGTGGGTGTGTGGGGTGTTTGAGTGTAGGTGTGGGTGTGTGAGGTGTGTGTGGGAGGTGTGTGGGTGTTTTGCTCGTATGTGTGTAGGATGTGTGTGTATGTGTGGGATGTGTGGGTGTGTCTGTGAGGTGTGTGTGTGGGGGGGAGGGAGGTGTGGGGGGGGATATGTGGGGTGTGTCTGTGAGGTATCTGTATGTGCGTGTGTGTGTATATTGGGGGTGAGGTGTGTGTGTGGGTGTGGGTGTGGATGTGTAAGGTGTCGGTGTGGGGGTGTGGGGTGTTTGGGTGTGGGTGGAGGTGTGCGTGTGTGAGGTATGTGTGGGGAGTGTGGGGCTGTGGGGGTGTGGGGTTCTGTGCGTGTGGGTGTGTATGGGACGTACTTGTAGGTACCTAAAACAGCCACAGAACCCAAAAGCTCTTTTCAGAGCTACCCTACCTCTAATCACTCAAAATGATTTTTTTACACTACTATTTTCACTATTTTTCACCAAAGTACGCTCCCTGGTACGCTCCCCGGTGCGCGTACTGGGCGCTCCCCCCGCGAAAATCGGAAAAAAATTAAAACAAATTTTCACCCGCGGGACCCTTTTATGGCCCCCACATCAAACCTAGGGGGTCAGGGGGGGTCTACCCTGCCCCCTTTTGGTTATTTCCCCCTTTGTTTTTGCCACCTCTTGTGTCTCGATCCTACCGAGACACAAGATGGCGGCCGCTCCGGACTGTTTGGAATGTTTACAGACACCCGAGAGCCAATCAGCTTTCCGTGCGTAAGTCGCGTGACGCGACCGGAGCGCTCCCTGGTGCGCGTACCGGGGCGCGGCTATAGATATATATATTTTTTTGAACCTAAATTACTCAAAATCCACTGGAGCACATATCTTGAGACATAGCAAAGGCACATCGGGCTACCAGTCCCTACAATTTTGCCAAGTTTGGTGGGAATCCATTCAGCCGTTCGGGCTAAAAGTGAGTCCAACCGCCCTATGGAAATTAACATGGAGAAAACACGTTTTGGGACCCCCCTTTTATCTCGGCCCCCACTTGACGAATCCCCCCCAACCTTTCAGGGAAGGAGCGGAGAGCCGCGAGGCAAAGTTAAGGAAAATTTCAGGCAGATTCCTCAACCGGCGCCAAAGTTATTCCCAATAGAATGTTGCGAGTAGGTAATATATACACATATATATATATATATATATATATATATATATATATTCACTGAAAAAACCATAGGTTATACACCATATATAGTTAGGAATTAGCATTTAAAAAACCTTATTTTACTCACACAAAACCATTGAAATTCCATATATAGTTAGTTGTACTAACTATATATCGCGCACCCGCAATCCACTGCTGATCATGTCACATATTACATCATTCATGACATGGTCAGTGACATCACTGATGACATCACTGATGACATCTCAAATGACATCACTGATGACATCACTGATGACATCTCAAATGACATCACTGATGACATCACTGATGACATCTTAAATGACATCACTGATGACATCACTGATGACATCTCATTTGACATTACTGATCACATCACTGATGACATCATTCATGTGATAATACGATTAACCTCTTCAGACTCTAATATAACCTTAGATACACTCAGTGTAAACACAGACTCACAGATTGTCATTCATCCATGAAGTTACACACACACACCTAGTCAGTCATGCAAACAATCAATCACACCTCCATTTTCCCAACTATACAGTTATACACACCTTACTTATTCAAACATATACTAAAACATATTTACTCTCTTATACAATCCTGGATACAAGTTCACAATGATGCATACAGCCACTCACACATTCACTGGCTCTTATGCACAGTTATTTATATATGTCAAGTCTCACATGTACTGTGTTTTACATATGTACTTACTTTGACATGCAGCACTGAGATATCCATTCACTCACCAATACACTGATGCACACAGTCAACCGCCCATACAGCTGTTTCCACATGCACTTTTGAACCCATACATCTAGTGAATCAACTGCTCACACATCTATGCACAGAGTCATACACCTCCCAGCCACCCACACACACACTCAGTCTCCCATACAAATACTTGGGCAACCAATCAATAACCCATATAGTTACTCATATAGCTACTGAACAACACATGCAGCAGTTTTCAGAACAACAGACATAATGATGCACAAATTAAGACAGTTTAGTCACTAACCCATGCACTCAGTGAGACACATTTAATCACTCACTCATACAGTCAGTCATGCACCTACTAAATCCTTCATCCAGACACTTATACATCCACTCAAGACATATTTTAACTTTACAGAAAAATACAGTCACTGGATGTTGTCATCAGTGATGTCATCAGTGATGTCATTTGAGATGTCATCAGTGATGTCATCAGTGATGTCATTTGAGATGTCATCAGTGATGTCATCAGTGATGTCACTGACCATGTCATGAATGATGTAATATGTGACATGATCAGCAGTGGATTGCGGGTGCGCGATATATAGTTAGTACAACTAACTATATATGGAATTTCAATGGTTTTGTGTGAGTAAAATAAGGTTTTTTAAATGCTAATTCCTAACTATATATGGTGTATAAGCTATGGTTTTTTCAGTGAATTTTCAAGGTTTTGTAAATGCTAATTCCTAACTATATATGGTCTATAACCTATGGTTTTTTCAGTGAATTTCATTGGTTTTTTAAAAGCTAATATCTATAGCTGTAAAATGTATTCTTCTTTAAATCCAAAAATATATTTTATATGTTTATTAATAATTTTTTTTAAATATTTTTTTTGTTTCGCTCCCGGTCCGCGAACCGGGAAGCTTCCCGTTAGCTCAATTTGATGCCGCGACCCGGTCCGCGAACCGGTAAGAAATCAACATAGTGACGGTATCGCGTTGCCGCGTAATGCGTCTTATGACGTACTGCGTTAGCGCACCCGGAAGTGCCCCGGGGCGCGGACCGAGGCGCGAAATGCAGCTCCCCGGAAGCGATCCGCGGCGCGTCGCGAAAGCGCGACGTATCGCATTGCCGCGTAATGCGTCTTGTGACGTACCGCGTTAGCGCACCCGGAAGTGTCCTGGGGCGCGGACCGAGGCGCGAAGCACAGCGACCCGGAAGCTAACCGGGGCGCGTTCCGCAGCGCGTAACATGAGCGTGAGAGGTCATGTGACTTGTTAATAAAACTTTTCATTGGTTCATTTCACTTTTGGTTTCATAATGATGTAAGGCTAGGTCAGGTGACCTAAAAATAACACTTTTCATTGGTTGAGAAGTATTGTTTTTCCCAAATGATGAAAACCCCTCCTTCTTTCCTCACTCTGACTTTCATCATTGTGAGAGGAAGACCTTCATTACTATATCAGAAATGGCTTCAGTAGTTGCTTCAGCTGGTGGACCCCCACCACCACCTCCACCTCCTCATGGGAAGAGAGGACCACCTCCCCAGGTGATGACCAACACTGAGGAGGAAGAGGAAGAAATGGATGAAGAGGAGGGAGAAGAACCACAGTTCTTAGAAGAGGTGCCCCGGGTTTCACATAAGAAAGCCAGTTTCATCTGGCAGTTTTATTCGATCCCTCCTGGCCAAAAAAAAGTCAATGCGAGGTATGTCACCTGCCTCATCTGTAAAGAAAAATTATCCAGAGGGACGGATAAGAAATATAGTTATGGCAACCATACTATGCACAGGCACATGACAAGGAAGCATCCACTGAATTATAGCCGGGCGGAAATACGGGATTTGCAGGAAAATCCAAGATCAACTCCTGTGGCCAGATCAAGAATACCCATTTCATTGACACCAGCAGAGGCACGGGAAACTGTGCCAAATATACAAGAAAATTTTGGCCACATGATCCACACTTGTATGCACTGTCGTGCGTTGTTAGCATGTGGCAACATGAGCATAAATGCTATAAACCTGGCGTATGAACACCATAATTGCCCTAACCGCCCCCAGTAATTTTTTTTTTGCTCCTGTTGAGCCCTTTTCAATGCCTGTTTTTTGTTGTTTCCCCCCCCAAAAAAAACCAAAAAAATATAAAATCGTTCAAAAAAAACAAAAAAAACAAAAAATGTTCAAAAAATAAAAAAAAATATAAAACAACAAAAATATTAAAAAAAAGTTCTTTTCAGAACTACCTTCCCTTTCAAAAAAAATTGCTAGAATGTTTAGCACTCTGGCAAGCTCTATTTCTTTTGGTTCGCTTCCCGGTTAGCTTCCCGGTACGCGGACCGGGAGCTAACCCAAACATTTTTTTTTTTTTAAAAAGAGTAAGTATAAGGAAAGTAAACAGAGAGTGATGTTAAAAGAAAGACAGCTATAGGGAGTAAAGAAGAGATACTGTTTAATAGATCTATTTACCGAAGAAAAGACGGAAGAGGGTATAATTGTGAAAAACAAAATAGATAACGAAGTGAAAGAAAAAAAAAGAGAGTATAACATTAACAAAGAAGAGTTTCTTGGAGAATGTGAGTGAATGTTCAAAATAAGATTAAAACATGAGGAATAACAGAGAGAAAAAATAGAAAACAGAAAACAAAAAATAACAGAAAAAGATTAATTGAAACAGCAAAGAAATGTAAGTAACATAGAGCCATATCATCAACATAGGCAATAAAAGTTTTGCAGCTTTTATTGGCAGAAATGTGTCGCTAAAGCTGCTTTTGCGGCAGAAAACTGCCGCTAAAACCACTTTTGCACCAGTTTTCTGCCAATAAAAAGAGCAATAATTTTATTGGCTGTGTTCATAATATGCCCCTTAGTGTGCTTCAACTACACAGAGAAAGCATTATGAACAAGTAGTGATAGAGTGATCAGTCAAAGACACTAAGAGTAATAGAGACGGAGTGAGTGAACAAGAGTGAGGAACTATGAGAAGAGAGGGACTGAGAAAAAGAGTGGAAGGAGTTGAGTAAGTAGGTAATAGAGAAAGGAATGAGGAAAGTAGCAAAGGCAGGAAACTGAGGGTTAAAGAAATGAAGCAGTGGAACTAATAGAAGTTAAATGTGATAGAAATGTAATGAAAAGAGTACAAAACATTTACCTTATAACTGTGGTTAAATTACTCACTTTTTGTTTTTATACTTTCAATCTGTGAAAGAGAGAACAAACATTTGAAAAATATTAAAACATGTATTTAAAAATTACAAAAGACAAGGGAAAAGATTGAAGGACAAACAGTTTTTCAACAACTTTGACACTTACAGAAGCTTCTGCTTCTCCAGGCCCCCTACACAGTCCTAAAGATATACATTTTAAACTAACAGTATCTTGATGCAGATGAAGTGAGGCCTATCTTAAAACATGGTGCATCTTTTGCATTGCTGTTGTCTCAGAAAAGTGTCGCAAGACACTAAAATTTTAAATGATTACTTCAGGATGCCAATAAGATGTGTCCTATCCAGAGGTTTGTTTGAGGTGAGGCCTACTCAGGGTTGCAGATGAAATTTCGAGTTGTTGAAGAGAACAGAGGACATAATACATGTGAAGGTCTACCAATGAAGTGAGTCATGTCCACTGCACTCTTGAACAAAGTCCAAACCTCCTATGTTTCCCTGGACAGACCTAAACTTGATCTGCACAATGTGATTCATAATGATAGGAAACACAGGTGATGTAAATGAAATACGTGCAATTTATTTTGCTCATTTCACAATCACATCACTTGTGTTTCCTTTGCTTAGGTATCTCATTGTGCAGATGTAGTCCAGCATATGAAAGAATACGCAGAAGTGCAGCACTGCATGCAACAACTTTGACACTTACAGAAGCCTCACCTTCTCCATGCCTCCTACACAGTTCTACATATACATCATAAATGCAAACAGTACAGAATTAATTATACATGTTAAATGGTTTATTTTTGCTGTTCTCAGAATGTATCAAAATTCACTAAAAACAGTGACTTGAAGGTATTCATCATATAACAGCGGGGAAAAAAAACACAATCAAAATGATTGTGTTTAAAAAAACCATACAACATAACAAATCAGAATTCAGAACTCCTTAAAGTTAACTTACTTTCCATGACGTCAAAGGATGTCCTATGAACAGCTTACACTCTGTTGTGCTGTTATTACTTTCAGCCCGCCACTTTCTGAAAGAAAATCTCCATCGTTTTTAAAAACATGTTACATGCAATAAATGACTTCTTGCTCTCTACCACAAGTTTCCACAAGGCCAAATCTTGTCAGACCCATTTATAACTCTTGGATTTCTTGTAAGCCAATCCCGTCATTTGGCATTTCCGCAACTTTCAGAATTAAAATGTTGAAGATCATTTTCACAATCCTGGAATAGTAATATCTTCCCCTTCTTGCTCAGTCATGTTCTACATTTCCTATGACACTGATACTGCTCACTATGAAGCAGACTTACACTACCTCTATGACTACTACAATTATTTAATTCTCTACATCACTTTTAATCACAAAGCAATGTAAAACAGTAGACAGCATTGCAGACTTACATTCCCTCTACTTTATGTTTTGATTGGCTGCTTCAATTATATTAATGTATATTCAATGATAATTATGAAATTTCTGACAATGAAATGTTAGAAAGTTTAATAAATTATGAAACACAATCACAATAAAAAAAAATGCTTAAAAAATAAAGAAAATAAAAAATAATCAACAAAACCAACAATCAATTAACATACAGCATTTAAAAAGTCTATCATTCATTTTTCATTGCAGTACGCTGCCCAGAACGCTTCCCGGTTCGCGGACCGGGCGCTACCCACGCAAAAAAACAAAAAAAAATTATTTTTTTTTTGCCCCGCGGGGCCCTTTTAAAGCCTCCACATTAAACCTAGGGGGTCAGGGAGGATCTACTATGCCCCCTTATGGTTATTTCCCCCTTTGTTTTGGCCTCCTCTTGTCTCTCAATCCTACCGAGAGACAAGATGGCGGCCGCTCCGGACTGTTCAGAATGTTGACAGACACCGGAGAACCAATCAGCTTCGCTACGCGAAGTTCCGGTACGCGCCCCGGTCCGCGAACCGGGGCGCTGCCCGGTCCGCTGTTACAGATATATATCTTTTTTTAAACGTTAATTTCTCAAAATCCACTGGAGCACATATATTGAGACCTACAAAAGGCACATCGGGCTACCAGTCCCTACAATTTTGCCAAGTTTCGTGCAAATCCATTCAGCCGTTCGGGCTAAAAGTGAGGCCAACCGCCCTATGGAAAACTCAATGTTAAAAACACGTTTTGGGACCCCCCTTTTTTCTCGGCCCCCCCTTGACGAACCCCCCCCCCCAAATCTTCAGGGGCTGCTCAGAAACAAAATGTTCCATTTTCCAGAAAATTTCAGCCAATTCCGTCCACAAACGCCAAAGTTATTAGACATAGAATTTTCAAAAATCCCATAGAGAAAAAATCCTAACTATATATACCTACTGGCGACCGCCAGTAGGTAATATATATATATATATATTCACTGAAAAAACCATAGGTTAGAGACCATATATAGTTAGGAATTAGCATTTAAAAAACCTTGAAAATTCACTGAAAAAACCATAGGTTATACACCATATATAGTTAGGGATTAGCATTTAAAAAACCTTATTTTACTCACACAAAACCATTGAAATTCCATATATAGTTAGTTGCACTAACTATATATCGCGCACCCGCAATCCACTGCTGATGATGTCACATATTACATCATTCATGACATGGTCAGTGACATCACTGATGACATCACTGATGACATCTCAAATGACATCACTGATGACATCTCAAATGACATCACTGATAACATCATCCAGTGACTGTGTGTTTCTGTAAAGTTTAAATATGTTTGATATATTGAAGAATGAGTGGATGTATATGTGTCTGGATGAAGTATTAAGTAGGTGCGTGACTGACTGTATGAGTGAGTGAATAAATGTGTCGTACTAAATGCATGGGTTAGTGACTAAACTGTCTGAATGTGTGCATCAGTATGTCTGTTGTGATGTAAACTTCTGCATGTGTTGATCATTAGCTATACGAGAGGCTATATGTGTTATTGATTGGTTGCCCAAGTATTTGTATGGGAGATTGAGTTTGTGTGGGGGTGGCTGGGAGGTGTGTGACTCTGTGCATAGATGTGTGAGCAGTTGATTCACTAGGTGTATGAGTTCAAGAGTGCATGTGGAAAAAGCTACATGGGCGGTTGACTGTGTGCATGAGTGTATTGATGAGTGAATGGATATCTCAATGCTACATGTCATAGTAAGTACATATGTAAAACACAGTACATGTGAGAGTTGGCATATATAAATAACTGTGCATGAGAGCCACTGAATGTGTGAGTGGCTGTATGGATCATTGTGAACTTGTATCAGGGATTGTATAAGAGAGTAAATATGTGTTAGTATATGTTTGAATAAGTAAGGTGTGTATAACTGTATAGTTGAGGAAATGGAGGTGAGATTGTTTCTTTGCATGACTGACTAGGTGTGTGAGTAACTCCATGGATGAGTGACAGTGTGTGAGTGTCTGTATACACTGAGTGTATCTAAGGTTATATTAGAGTCTGAAGAGGTTTATCGTATTAGCACAAGAATTATGTCAAATGAGATGTCATCAGTGATGTCATCAGTGATGTCATTTGAGATGTCATCAGTGATGTCATCAGTGATGTCACTGACCATGTCATGAATGATGTAATATGTGACATCATCAGCAGTGGATTGCGGGTGCGCGATATATAGTTAGTGCAACTAACTATATATGGAATTTCAATGGTTTTGTGTGAGTAAAATAAGGTTTTTTAAATGCTAATTCCTAACTATATATGGTGTATAACCTATGGTTTTTTCAGTGAATTTTCAAGGTTTTTTAAATGCTAATTCCTAACTATATATGGTCTCTAACCTATGGTTTTTTCAGTGAATTTCAATGGTTGTTTAATAGCAAATATCATAAGCTGTCGAATGTCAAGTACGTGGTAAGTAAAAACATTTTCGTGTTTATGCACACTGATCTGCTTTGAATGCTGCCCCCCTCATTTCTATTAGGAGTACTCTCTCTTTGCAGATAGTGAAGGGTAGTTAACGCAGGCCTTTGCCCCCGTTGTAATCCGTCGTGCCTGCTTCTCTCTCCATTTGATTGATTGTTATCCAAGCATTTACTGTTTTAGAATTGGTTCTCTTTGGTTCATTCTCTATTTACAAACAAGCACAGAGTCGCAATACTCTGTTTAGTCTTTGCAGATAGTGAAAAAACGTGTAAAAAACAAAAGGGATCGAGCAAAATCAGTAGGCCACTAATAGGATCTCTTTTTGACCTCGCTAAAATAGAAACATTAGGAACAACCCCTCATGAGAAATACGAAACTAGTGAGATGAACTGAACTCCACACCATGATGGCTGCAAGACAGCTCGGCTCCCCCACCCACCCCGCCCAAAATAACGATAAACTCTATGCAAATATTACAAATATATACAACACACCAGCAAAGTAACAGGGTAAAACATGTTATTTAATAACTTTTTACATAACTATTTTATACTTTTTGTTGCCCGATCCGGCTAGCTCAATCGATCGAGCATGAAACTCATGCACTCTGATAGTTCAAAGTTTTGAGGAGTGCTTGTTAGACTGTCTGAAGCTTATTTGCACCTGCTACAGCTTCACTATTCTCAATGTAAGTGGGGGCTGTTTGAGGACGTGACTGCATTTGAAAACAATGTGATGCGGTGCCTCCCTGAAACGCTTGACGGAGGCCCCCGAGGGACGGTGTGATGGCGCGGACTCGGAGGGGGCGCTTGGCTCCGGCCCCCTCCCCAAGTCGTGTTGCCCTGGTGTGGCCTGAGATCGCCCCCGACATAGGTGGCCGGCTCCCGGGGTTAAGCGGAACTTTTTGCCTTTTGGTGACTCTTCCATTCTGGACCTTGTCCCACAATCCGTTTGACCTGAAGACACTCAGTAGTGGGGCGCCCCTTTACCGTTTCAGTTGCCATTCCGCCCGCATTTGCTACACTGTGCCTCTTCCGCTATTCAGCTGTTTACCGCCCGCTCTAGCGACTACAGCGTTTCGCTCACCATGTAGTTGAGTTGCTCCCGCTCTTGCGGTGCAGCGATAGGCGGCTGCCACAGGACTCTCAAAATGGCGGCCGGCTCTTCAGATTTGGGCGTGGTCCACTAAAATGGCCCTGCGACACCTTGGAACTCGGACGCTTGTCTGCTAGGGCTTGGGCTCCATTCTCGAAAGCGTCCCCTCAGCCTTGAAGATTCTACAAAAGTCTTGGGGGCCCCCGACTCCCGCAGGCTTCTGGTGGGGACCGGCTGCCATGATTGCTCGTGGAATGGCCACGACGGAGCTACGAGATGGTGGTGCTCTCATGCTGACGCCAGCTTCAGTCTGAAACATCCAGAAACACTGTAGACTACCAATTCGATCAGTTCCGGTAGCGCCCCAACGTGACCCGGTAGAGAAGAACTTGCCCTCCCCTCTTTGACTGATGGTTCTTGTTGCCTGTCCCTTCTGTTGTCATTTAACAGAACTATTTAGCCTGCTGAAAGGGGTTGTGTTCCGACCGCTGGTTGGTGGAGACATTTTGACTATATTCTGGACCTGCGTTGTCGCGTAATGCGTCATATGACGCGCCGCGTTAGCGCATCCGGAAGTGCTCCGATGCGCGAAGCGCAGCTTCCCGGAAGTGATCCGGGGCGCGGCGCGCAGCGCGTAACGTAAGCATAACAGGTCATGTGACTTGTTAATAAAACTTTTCATTGGTACATTTTACTTTTCTTATTCTAATAATGAAAGGCTTGGTCATATGACCTAAAAATTACACTTTTTATTACTTTCGAACATTATTTTTTCTTAAACATATATGTTATAATGTTCCAGGCTAATGTACTTTCCCGGAAAATTTACAACTGTCCTGCAAGTAAAATATATTCCTTTTTCGACAAAAAGGGCGTTTCTTCGACCCATGACGGAGCCGTTGAGCAAAAGAGGCTCGGCCTGCTGTCTTAGTCGCCGATACGCCTGAATATCAGATTCTTATCGATCACTTTATGTTGCAGGAGTAGAAAACACAACAGCCCTTGACCATTTATCTTTGCTGCGTACCTGCGTATTATACCTTTTACCCTTCATGTAATTGGACTGCTTTATTTCACTTGCCTTTTACTGATTCGAAAACAGTGACTATTATTAAAAACTTTACCAATGTAAATACTACTAAAATGTTTTCTTTTAAAAACCTTTATTGTGAAAATGTCAGTATACAAATACGGGCCTATAACCACGTGGGCCGGCCACGGAGCAAACTGTAATCGTATATGATGAGGAGACATTTACACTGTAGAGGAACGTAACGGGCGGGCCATTAGGTTGCAAGAACTAAGGTGTCTAACAGTTGCGGAATCGGTGGACGTACATTTTATAATTAAAAAACGACAGGGCCAGTTACAATAAAATTATATAGATATACATTTGCGGGCAAGTACCATGGGTGACGTTAATTCGAACTTTCAATAGTACAGTAATCAATAACACATCAGAACTTAATATCAATAGGGATGTCGAAATATTCAATCAATTCTCGTCCCCGCCCGCCATGTGCTTCAAAACTGCATACGTATCTCGTGATATCAAGGTTGTGCAACCAGTACACAACAAGGAGTTACGAGTCCCATTTATTCCGGCGCCATTTTGGGCGAGGACGGGCAGGTCCAGGATATAGTCAAAATGTCTCCACCAACCATCGACTATGATGATGTTCATATGCTGTATTTATTAGAGTAACACTCATCTGTCCACATGAAATTTATTTGCCACAATTACCATAACTATATTTTTTTCGGTTCCTCTGGAGAGTACATCGTGGCAGATGAGGCAGGTAACGTACCGGGCATTTACCTTTTTTTGCATGTAGAGGAAAGGAAAAGAAATTCGAGCGTCCGAGTTCTAAGGTGTCCCAGGGCCATTTAGTGGACCAGGCCCAAATCCAAAGAACAGGCCGCCATTTTGAGAGTCCTGTTGCAGCCGCCTGTCGCTGTAGCAGCAAGAGCGGGCTAAACTCAGCTAGAGGGCGCTCCATTGAAGTAACATAGACTTGCTGAGGATCTTTCATCTTTTCAACACACACCAGTGCGGCAACTTGCTAGACACCACCTCGGTGCCATCCTGATCTCGGCGTCCCACTGCAGATGAAGTGCCTCCACATGGAGGGAGAGACTCGTTTGCGCCGCCTCCCCCCCGCTTCTCAGAACTCTCAACTATGACATCACCTCGGTGCCATCCGGATCTTGACGCCTTGTGCTGGTTCCGGCCTATTCACACATCGGTCCGCTACTGACGCAACCTCACAGGCCAACGGGGCGCCCCACGCCGACTTTCGGCGCAGCATTGTAGGATGGCCACACCAGTGCGGCAACTTGCTGGACACCACCTCGGTGCCATCCAGATCTCGGCGCGTTGTGCTGCCTTCGGCCTATTCGCCGCAAGTGCGCACGCAACTCAGCAAGTGAAACACCAAGGGGCGCCCCACTGCAGCCGAGGAACCTCCATCTTGGGGGCGACGCACAGCATCACATTGCTTTCCAATGCAGTCAGATCCTCAAACAGCCCCCACTGACTGACGCGAACTCACAGGCCAACGGGGCGCCCCACGCCGACTTTCGGCGCAGCATTGTAGGATGGCCACACCAGTGCGGCAAATTGCTGGACACCACCTTGGTGCCATCCGGATCTTGGCGCGTTGTGCTGCCTTCGGCCTATTCGCACATCGGTCCGCTACTGACGCCGCCTCATCTTGGGGGCGACGCACAGCATCACATTGCTTTCCAATGCAGTCAGATCCTCAAACAGCCCCCACTGACTGACGCGAACTCACAGGCCAACGGGGCGCCCCACACCGACTTTCGGCGCAGCATTGTAGGATGGCCACACCAGTGCGGCAACTTGCTGGACACCACCTCGGTGCCATCCGGATCTTGGCGCGTTGTGCTGCCTTCGGCCTATTCGCTTTTTATAGACCTATGCCGCATAACAGGTCATGTGACTTGTTTATAAAACTTTTCATTGGTTCATTTTACTTTTGGTTTCCTAATGATGGAAGGCTTGATCATATGACCTAAAAATACACTTTTCATTGGATTAAAACATTTTTTTTTCCCAAACGATGAAAGCCCCACCTTGTTTCTGGATGTTTCAGACTGAAGCTGGCGTCAGCATGAAAGCACCACCATCTCGTAGCTCCGTCGTGGTCATTCCGCGAGCAATCATGGCAGCCGCTCCCCACCGGAAGCCTGCAGGAGTCGGTGGCCCCCATGACTTTTGTAGAATCTTCAAGGCTGAGGGGACGCTTTCGAGAATGGGGTCCAAGACCTAGCAGACAAGCGTCCGAGTTCCAAGGTGTCCCAGGGCCATTTCAGTGGACCAGGCCCAAAAAGGAAAGAGCCTGCCGCCATTTTGAGAGTCCTGTGGCAGCCGCCTATCGCTGCACCGCAAGAGTGGGCGCAACTCAGCTGAATGGCGGATTTTGGCACAGTGTACCAAAAGTGGATGGAATGGCAACTGAAACGGTAAAGGGGCGCCCCACTACAGCAGACGAGCCTCCACCTGGGGAGGCCCGTTCACGCCGCCTCACCCCCCCCCCGGGGCGCCCCACGCCGTTATTCGGAGCAGCATTGTAGGATACCAAAACCAGTGCGGCAACTTACTGGACATCACCTGGGTGCCATCCACATCTCAGCGCGTTCTGCTGCCTTGGGACTATTCGCACAACAGACCGCTACTGACGAGGCCTCCCCCCGCACCCCCCGGGACGCACCACGGAATGGCAACTGAAACGGTAAAGGGGCGCCCCACTACAGCAGACGAGCCTCCACCTGGGGAGGCCCGTTCACGCCGCCTCCCCCCCCCCCGGGGCGCCCCACGCCGTTATTCGGAGCAGCATTGTAGGATACCAAAACCAGTGCGGCAACTTACTGGACATCACCTGGGTGCCATCCACATCTCAGCGCGTTCTGCTGCCTTGGGACTATTCGCACAACAGACCGCTACTGACGAGGTCTCCCCCCGGGACGCCCCACGCCGTTTTTCGGAGCTGCATTGTAGGATACCAAAAACCAGTGCGGCACCCAGGTAACATCACCTGGGTCCCGTCCAGAACTCAGCACGTTGTGCTGCCTTGGGACTATTCACACAAAACTCAGCTACTGACCATTGTTGCTTCTTTTTTCTAAAAAATGTTTAAATGTATTTACTGTTTTTGTTGCGTTGTATATATTTATAAGTTATTAAAGTTTTATAATCCTACTACTTTGTTGGAGTGCTATATATTTTTAATGTGACACATAATTGTAAAAACTTTGATGTACAAAGAGGCATCCCTGGAATCTTCCGCTTCAGGCTCGGTCCCCTCCCCAATCACAATACAGGATGGTTTTCAGATAGTAGGAACGCGTGTGGTGTGACGGATCTCATCGGGTGGGGGCCTTGATCTACTGTAACTCCTTTGAAGAGGGGTGATTCTTTACAGCTGGGGCCATAAACTACATCTGCATGGCTAGGTGATAGCCTGGGACCGGCCTGGACAATCGGACACACAGGAAGAGGAGTGTCAGAGGGTGCGGTAGTGAATAGGGCGAAAGGGAGGTGTCGGGCGGGCACAGGGTGTGATTCTCAAGGAAGAGCAGCGCAGATGGGGGGAGGTTTATTGCCCATGCATAAGACAGAGAGCGGGGGTGACCAGTGCCTGGGGGAGATGCTTGCGAGGGTGGGGAGCCATGCTAAGGATCGACAGCGTGCAGAGAGTGGGTCTGGTCAAGGCCTCTAAAATGGCTGCCGTGCACGACAAAAGTGTGGCATTTGAAAAAAGGCAAGATGGCGCAGACAATGTTTATCAACACTTCCTGATTTCCTTCGAATCGAACGTTAACAGACGTTATCTCTCCCACACTACCGGTCCCCCTGGGCTTAAACGCCGAGATGGTAGGGACTGCATCCCGTGGAGATAGGCCGAGACGTCACTCAGCAAAAAAACAAACAAAAAAAAAAAAAGTCTATAAACATACAATGAGTTAAAAGTCAATCATTCTTGTTTCCTTGTAGTACGCTCCCCAGTCCGCTTTCCGTTACGCGTACCGGGCGCACCCCACGAAAAAAAACGATTTTTTTTTTTTTGCCCCGCGGGGCCCTTTTAAAGCCTCCACATCAAACCTAGGGGGTCAGGGAGGATCTACTATGCCCCCTTATGGTCATTTGCCCCTTCGCTTTGGCCTACTCTTGTTTCTCGATCCTACCGAGAGACAAGATGGCGGCCGCTACGGACTGTTTGGAATGTTTACAGACACCGGAGAGCCAATCAGCTTCGCATCGCAATGCTCGGTAACGCGAAAAGTACGCGAACCGGATCGCTGCCCGGAGCGCTGTTACAGATATATATCTTTTTTTGAACGTTAATTTCTCAAAATCCACTGGAGCACATATATTGAGACCTAGCAAAGGCACATCGGGCTACCAGTCCCTACAATTTTGCCAAGTTTCGTGCAAATCCATTCAGCCGTTCGGGCTAAAAGTGAGGCCAACAGCCCTATCGAAATTAACATGGGAAAAACGCGTTTTGGGACCCCCTTTTTTCTCGGCCCCCCCTTGACGAAACCCCCCCAAATTTTCAGGGGCTGCTCAGAAATAAAATGTTCCATTTTCCTGAAAATTTCAGCCAATTCCGTCCACAAACGCCAAAGTTATTAGACATAGAATTTTCAAAAATCCCATAGAGAAAAAATCCTAACTATATATACCTACTGGCGACCGCCAGTAGGTAATATATATATATATATATATATATATTTTTTTTTTTCATCCAAAGTGCCACAAAGCAATGGAAGCGCACACGACTTTCAAAAGAAACCATGAGGTTTATTTCCATGGAAAACAAGTCAGCATTCATGTAATTTTCTTTTCCAACGCGTTTCGAAGCTCATGCTTCTTAATCATGGATAATTGACATGCACTGCGCAGATCGCTCTGCCAGCCTGCTCATTTAAATACCCCCAGTGGGCCTCATTAGTTACGTGAGTCTCTCAGTGCAGGCTGGAACTTGTAGTTAAGATCAGAGTTCAGTGTTACCCTTCGTGGGCTCTGCCGGGTGCATGATATTAATTATATTGTTACCTTCGTAGGCCATGCTGCTGAACAAGTATTATCTATCTGCTTTTGAAGTGCTGTACAGTAAGTTTAGGCAAAGTTCCAACTCGCAGCCTCTCACTCGCAGTGTTGGAGATGGTGCAGCTTCCCACGGCAGGGCTGCCGTGTCAAACATTTTTCATCCAAAGTGCCCCAAAGCAATGGAAGCGCACACGACTTTCAAAAGAAACCATGAGGTTTATTTCCATGGAAAACAAGTCAGCAGTCATGTAATTTTCTTTTCCGACGCGTTTCGAAGCTCATGCTTCTTAATCATGGATAATTGACATGCACTGCGCAGATCGCTCTGCCAGCCTGCTCATTTAAATACCCCCAGTGGGCCTCATTAGTTACGTGAGTCTCTCAGTGCAGGCTGGAACTTGTAGTTAAGATCAGAGTTCAGTGTTACCCTTTGTGGGCTCTGCCGGGTGCATGATATTAATTATATTGTTACCTTCGTAGGCCATGCTGCTGAACAAGTATTATCTATCCGCTTTTGAAGTGCTGTACAGTGAGTTTAGGCAAAGTTCCAACTCGCAGCCTCTCACTCGCAGTGTTGGAGATGGGGCAGCTTCCCACGGCAGGGCTGCCGTGTCAAACATTTTTCATCCAAAGTGCCCCAAAGCAATGGAAGCGCACACGACTTTCAAAAGAAACCATGAGGTTTATTTCCATGGAAAACAAGTCAGCAATAATGTAATTTTCTTTTCTGACGCGTTTCGAAGCTCATGCTTCTTAATCATGGATAATTGACATGCACTGCGCAGATCGCTCTGCCAGCCTGCTCATTTAAATACCCCCAGTGGGCCTCATTAGTTACGTGAGTCTCTCAGTGCAGGCTGGAACTTGTAGTTAAGATCAGAGTTCAGTGTTACCCTTCGTGGGCTCTGCCGGGTGCATGATATTAATTATATTGTTACCTTCGTAGGCCATGCTGCTGAACAAGTATTATCTATCCGCTTTTGAAGTGCTGTACAGTGAGTTTAGGCAAAGTTCCAACTCGCAGCCTCTCACTCGCAGTGTTGGAGATGGTGCAGCTTCCCATGGCAGGGCTGCCGTGTCAAACATTTTTCATCCAAAGTGCCCCAAAGCAATGGAAGCGCACACGACTTTCAAAAGAAACCATGAGGTTTATTTCCATGGAAAACAAGTCAGCATTCATGTAATTTTCTTTTCCGACGCGTTTCGAAGCTCATGCTTCTTAATCATGGATAATTGACATGCACTGCGCAGATCGCTCTGCCAGCCTGCTCATTTAAATACCCCCAGAGAGGCTGCGAGTTGGAACTTTGCCTAAACTCACTGTACAGCACTTCAAAAGCGGATAGATAATACTTGTTCAGCAGCATGGCCTACGAAGGTAACAATATAATTAATATCATGCACCCGGCAGAGCCCACGAAGGGTAACACTGAACTCTGATCTTAACTACAAGTTCCAGCCTGCACTGAGAGACTCACGTAACTAATGAGGCCCACTGGGGGTATTTAAATGAGCAGGCTGGCAGAGCGATCTGCGCAGTGCATGTCAATTATCCATGATTAAGAAGCATGAGCTTCGAAACGCGTCGGAAAAGAAAATTACATGAATGCTGACTTGTTTTCCATGGAAATAAACCTCATGGTTTCTTTTGAAAGTCGTGTGCGCTTCCATTGCTTTGGGGCACTTTGGATGAAATATATATATATATGTATATATATATATATACACTTGCACTTTCCGCCACTTCTCTTCATGATGGTATACTGACTATATATTTAGTAATTACGGAGATATACATATGCCCTTTATATGCATCACACTTGATTATTTGGCAACTTGGCCACACTGTATTGCCATATTCTGTAATCACAGCTATATTGTGCATTGGGTGTTGATTCAATATTGCTACGTATCAATATGTGGTTTTATAATATGTGCATACTTCATCTCTGTACTAAGCATTACATGCAGTATGTTTTCCATGTCCATCTGAGAAGTAGGAGTGGCACTTTGTATAGCACTATTAAAAGACACGCCTTTTGTTAGCACATCATGTGATCAAGACCCGGGAGACCCGGTCGAAACGCATCATGCAAAGGTTGTCATCTTGAAATAAACGCACTTATCTCACCAAGCTACTTGTGGTCCGTGCCTGTTCTTTTCCTGACCCCTGTCGGAGATTGGATTCTGGCAATCCTGTGGGACTTACTGGTGGTAATAAAAGGGATAGTTGGCCCCCAAAGTTGACTTTGGGGGCTAGCTACTCCTCCTGTTACCGCCAGTAAATCCCACAAAGTGCAATTAATAAGAGGTGTTTCGGAGGCCACGCTCACCTTTCTCCACCTCTCTGGTAACGCAACTGGTCAATCAATCAATCAATCATGCCATTTGTATAGCGCACTACTCACCCGGAAGGGTCTCAAGGCGCTTGGGGGGAGGGGTATGCTACTGCTCAAACAGCCAGGTCTTGAGTTGTTTCCTGAAGGGGAGATGGTCCTGGGTCAGCCGAAGGTGGATGGGGAGGGAGTTCCAAGTCTTGGCAGCCAGGTAAGAGAAGGATCTTCCTCCGGCGGTGGCTCTTCGGATGCGTGGTACGGCTGCGAGGGCGAGGCTGGTGGACCGTAGCTGGCGGGTGGGCGTGTAGAAGGTCAGGCGGTCGTTGAGGTACTTGGGGCCCAGGTCGTGGAGAGACTTGTGTGCGTGGGTGAGGAGCCGGAACGTGATCCTCTTGTCGACGGGGAGCCAGCGCAGGTTCCTCAGGTGGCTGGAGATGTGGCTGCGTAGGGGGACATCCAGGATGAGTCGGGCGGAGGCGTTCTGGATGCACTGGAGTCTTTTCTGTAGCTTGGCTGTGGTTCCGGCGTAGAGGGTGTTTCAGTAGTCCAGTCTGCTGGTGACGAGTGCCTGGGTGACAGTCTTCCTGGTCTCGGTCGGGATCCAGCGGAAGATCTTGTGAAGCATACGCAGGGTGTTGAAGCACGATGAGGAGACAGCGTTGACTTGTCTGGTCATCGAGAGGGAAGGGTCCAGGATGAAGCCCAGGTTGCGTGCGTGGTCGGTTGGCTTGGGTGCGGTGCCCAGGGCTTGGGGCCACCAGGAGTCGTCCCAGGCGGAGGGCGAAGATCCCAGGATGAGGACTTCCGTCTTGTCCGAGTTCAGTTTCAGGCGGCTCTCCTTCATCCACTCGGTGATGTCTTTCATCCCTTCGTGTAGGCAGGTTCTGGCGGTGTCGGGGTCTCTGGTGAGGGAGAGGATCAGCTGGGTGTCGTCGGCGTAAGAGATGATGTTGAGGTTGTGCTGGCGTGCGATGGCTGCAAGAGGTTTCATGTAGATGTTGAAGAGGGTGGGGCTGGGTGAAGATCCTTGCGGGACGCCGCAGATGACTTCGGTGGCCTCGGAGCGAAACGGGGGGAGGCGGACTCTTTGTGTTCTTCCGGCGAGGAACAAGATGATCCACTCCAGTGCCTTCTCGTGGATACCGATGTTGCTGAGGCGCTGGACTAGGGTGCGGTGGCAGACCGTGTCGAATGCAGCGGAGAGGTCCAGGAGGATGAGGGCCACTGTTTCCCCCTTGTCGAGCAGGGTCCGGATGTTGTCGGTGGCTGCGATGAGGGCGGTCTCGGTGCTGTGGTTGGCTCTGAAGCCGGACTGCGAGGGGTCGAGGGATCCGTTTGTCTCGAGGAAGGCGGTCAGCTGTCTGTTGACGATCTTCTCGATGACTTTAGCAGGAAAAGGGAGGAGCGAGAGGGGGCGGAAGTTTTTGAGATCGGTGGGGTCCGCTGTAGGTTTCTTCAGGAGGGCGCTGATCTTGGCGTGCTTCCAGCTCTCCGGGAAGGTGGCGGTGTTGAAGGAGGCGTTGATGATGTTCCGGAGTTGGGGTGCGATGGTGGAGTCGGCCTTGTTGAAGACGTGGTGTGGGCAGGGGTCGGTCGGTGATCCGAAGTGGATGGTGTTCATCATGCGGGCTGCGTCTTCGGTGGTCACCGTGGTCCAGGTGCGAAGGGTGGCGGTGGGGGGCGTTGGTTCGACGGTTGGGTGCGTGGGTGGGGCGCCGAAGCTGTTGTGGATGTCGGCGATCTTGCGGTGGAAGAACGAGGCGAGGGAGTCGCAGAGGTCTTGTGACGGAGTGATGTCGTTGGTGCCGGTGCTGGGGTTAGAGAACTCCTTGACGATAGTGAAGAGCTCTTTGCTGTCGTGGGCGTTGTTGTCCAGTCGTTCCTTCAGGGATTTCTTCTTGGTGGTGCGGATGAGCTGGTGGTGCTTGCGGGTAGCGTGTTTGAGGGCGGTCATGTTGTCGGTGGTCCGGTCGAGGAGCCAGGCTTTCTTGAGGGTGCGGCAGGTCTTCTTGGAGTCCTTGAGGTCGTCGGTGAACCAGGATGCCTTCTTGCTTCTGGGTCTGCTGGGAGGGTTCTTTAGTGGCGCGAGGTCGTCGGCGCAGGCGGTCAGCCACTGTGTGAAGTTGCGGGCTGCTTCGTTGGGGTCCGTTGTGTTGGTGGGTGGGCTCTGGCTGAGGGAGGTGGTGAGCTGGTCTGCGGTGATCTTGCTCCAATTCCTGTGAGGTACCTGTTGCGGGTGGTGGTGGGTCATGGATCTTTTGAAGCTGAAGTGGACGCAGCTGTGGTCGGTCCAGTGGAGTCCGGTGGCGTGGCTGAAGGTGATGTACTTGCTGGAAGAGAAGACGGGATCAAGCGTGTGGCCTGCGCAGTGGGTGGGGATGTTGACCAGTTGCTTGAGTCCGAGGTTGGCGAGGTTTTCCAGCAGGGCGGTGGTGTTGCGGTCCTTGTTGTTCTCCAGTTGGAAGTTGAGGTCCCCGAGGAGGATGTAGTCAGTGGAGGGGAGGGCGTGCGGGCTGATGAAGTCTGTGATGTCTTCGCTGAATTGTGTGCGTGGTCCCGGGGGTCTGTAGACGAGGGTGCCTCTGAGGGTCGTCTTAGGGTCGGTGTGAATCTGGAAGTGGAGATGTTCGGCTGCGACGAAGGAGTCGTTGGCGTCGGTCGTGATGCGGATGGTGTTCCTGTGGACAATGGCGATGCCACCTCCGGTCTGGTTGATGCGGTCCCTCCTGATGATCTTGTACCCGTCCGGGATGGCGATGGCGATGTCGGGTGCAGAGGAGGCGTTCATCCAGGTTTCCGTGAGGAAGGCAACGTCCGGTGATGTAGCGTCGAGGAGGTTCCAGAGTTCCACGGCATGTCTGTGGACGGAGCGGGTGTTGATCAGGATGCACTTGAGGTGGTTGCTGCTGGTGTTTGTCTTGGCGGGAGCGGGGCAGGTTCGGAGGCAGGTGAACTTGCAGGTGCAGCAGGTGAAGGGTCTGTGGGTGCGTCTCAGGGTGGCTCGGCAGCAGGCGTGGGTCCGGCCGGCATGGAGTGCGTTGAGAGTGGCGGCGTCGTAGGTCAGTCGGGTCGTCTTGCCTCGGCGGGGAGGGCCTGGGGTCCTGGCGCAGGGCGCGGGCCAGGCACGGACGGGCGCAGACAGGCTTACCTTTGGCGCACCTTCGGCGCTCAATCGGCGCTCCCGCTGCACGCGTCCGCTGCGCGGTCGCTCTGGGGGCGTCATAAGTAAGGAGCCGGGAGGGAGGAGCAGCTGGGTGGCGGGAGCGGGAGCGGGAGCGGGGCGGTGAATGGAATCACAGGGGGGCGGGGCCGCAGGGAGGCAGCGGCGGGAAATTCCAAGAAGCAGCGGGCAGCGGGAAATTCCCAGGAGCAGCGGGAAATTCCCAGGAGCAGCGGGCAGCGAGCGAAGGAATCTGCAGGCAGGAGGCGGCAAAGGCAGGCAGGAGCGGCAGCAGTGAGTGGGGCGACCAAGCCCTGTGGAGGGCTGAGCGGTCACCCTGGTATGGTATGTTATAGTTAGAAATTAGCATTTAAAAAACCATTGAAATTCATTGAAAAAAACCATAGGTTTCAGGGCCTTTATAGTTAGGTGGACATTTCACTCATACAAAACCATAGAAATTCCCCGTTATAGTTAGTTCAGATAACTATAACTTGCGCCTCCGCAATGCACTGCTGATGACATCACATATTACATCATTCATGACATGGTCAGTGACGTCACTGATGACATCTCAAATGGCATCACTGAGGACATCATCCACGTCAAAATCTGATGCACCTCCTCACACTCTAATATAACCTTTGATACACCCAGTGTAAAATACAAACCATTTTCGAAACCATCAACACATATCAATATCAGTTACTACATACGCACTCACTGATTCATAGGTCTATACACATATCCACTCATTCACCCATACAATCACTCATACATACAGTCACTCATCAATACAACACTATCATATGCACTCATACACCTATACAGACACTCACCCACCGCAACTCATCCATCGAGTTACTCACAAACCTAGTCAGTTATGCAAAGAATCACTCACACTCTCATTTCCTCACCTACACAGTTATAGACACAACACCTCACTTATTCAAACTTATACTAACACATACTTACTCTCTTATCCAATCACTGATACCAGTACACACTCATCCATACAGCCACTCTCACAATCACTGACTCTCACGTATAGTCATTTATATACTCCAACTCTCACATGTACTGCCTTTTACATATGTAGTTACTTGGACATGTACCACTGAGACATCCAATCTCTCACTAACACACCCATACACGCATTCACCCACCCATACAGCTGTTTCCACATGCCCTCTTGAACCCATACACCCAGTGAATCAACCACTCAGACATATATGCACAGAGTCACACACCTCCCACCCACCCACACACACACTCAGTCTCCCATACAAATACTCAGGCAACCAATCAATAACCCATATAGACCCTCATGTAGCTACTGACCAACACATGCAGCAGCTTACACAACAACAGACATACTGATACTAACATTCAGACAGGTTAGTCACTAACCGATGCATTCAGTAAGACACATTTCATCACTCACTTATACAATTAGTCGTGCACCTAATAAATCCTTCATCCAGACACTTATACACCCAGTCATTCTTCAATACACCTTGGTATATATATAAAACATATTTAAACTTTACAGAAACAGCTGAACTAATTATAAAGGGGGAATTTCTACGTTTTGGTATGAGTGAAAAGTCCAACTAACAATAACGTCCCTGAAACCTATGGTTTTTTCAGTGATTTTCTAAGGTTTTTTAAATGCTAATTTCTAACTATAACGTCCCTGAAACCTATTGTTTTTTCAGTGAATTTCTAAGGTTTTTTAAATGTTAATTTCTAACTATAACATGCCTGTCTTTTTCAGTGAATATATATATATATATATATATATATATATATATATAAATATATATATATATATACATACATATATATATATACATACATATATATATATATATATATATATATATATATATATATATATATATATATATATATATATATATATATATATATATATATATATATATATACATGGTTGTAGTGCTATGATGTCTCTTTCCAAGGGTCTACAGGTGTAACACTCCAAGAAGCAAAATAGTTATCTTGAAAACAGCACACTCACCATCTGCAGTCCAATCTGGAAATGGTTGAGAATTATTCTCAGATTTAAAGTGGGGATGTACAAATGTTGTGTCAGGTCATATGGATGGATGTGTTTATATGTTAAGTGAACATGTTAGTCACATTGTTTACAAATTACTCTAGATGTCAGTCAAATCAGAAAGGTATGGAACCACCCTATAATCATCATGTTTATGTGTATAAAAAATTAACATCTGAGGAAGTTAACTACTACTTACAGTTTCGACTGGATTTTGTGTTTGCTAAAAATGATTATGTAGCAGACATATTGCTGTGAGACTCATATAGCAGGATCACATAGGTCCATATTGCAAAGCTTATTATGCAAGTATTGTGCTTCTACCGTGTCCTTGTGAGGAAAGGGTATGACTGAAGTAAGCCTTGTTAGGATAGTTGGTGTGTGACAAGGTCTCAATATCACAATGTCTAATCAGACATTGCAAAATACATGGATAAGAAGTAGCAATAAGTTGACTCATTCAGTTGTTTGTTACTGTCTTCAATGCGACCATGTGTGGATTATTAACTAGCTCATGTTGCCGACATGCATGTGCTCTTGCTAAATCTGTATCACTACTGGCATACCTATAAGGTGTTTTTAAAAGCAACAATGCAAGTTGCTCAATGTGCTTATCTTTGTCTCTTGTGAGTCTACAATGTTTACTTTAACATAGCAGTGTTCCATTCTAGCATCTACACAGCCAAGTTGCAGAGACATGGCCCAGGATGTTGGGGAAACAGCTGGCCAAAGTGGGTCCGGTCAGGACACTGACACTGATGAGCCCAGTGGGCAAGAGGGTGAGGGGAGTGTCATTGAGGAGCAATACATGATGAGTACATCCAGAAAGTCGGGCTCCAGGGGCTCTCCCTTTGTGGCGGTGGTCACCACCCAACCTGGTGCAGTGTCATCAGTGTATGCCACCATCTCCGCCACTCCCCACGGCTCCCTAACCAGTTGCCCAGGCCTCCTCCTTTCATGGGGGAGCTGACTCCTCTGCTGCAGGCACCTCTACTCCTGTCCCTATGTCCCCAGCTGCCCTTGGTGAGGAGGCTTGTGACCTCCTGAAAAAGATCTCTGTTGGGCAGACTGCACTGTTGAATGCCATCCAGGTTCTGGGCAGTCAACATACACAGATGGCTGCCAACCTGGGTGGCATTACCAGTGGGATTTGTGTCCTATAGGGATCCGTTCAGGCTCTGGCCTCCTCATTAATGGCAGCTATATACCTACCCCAGCCTTTCATCCAACAGCCTGTACCAAGCCCACAAACACCTGTGCATGCACCCACCCCATCACAACTCTGCAGCACACAACCATCAACATCCCCAGCAATCACCACACACACTACACCTGCATACATACAGCCATCCACATTACCACCCATTATCACAGACACCACACCTGCAGACATACAGACATCCAAACCACCACCCATCTGCACAAACACTGCACCTCCATCCACACATCAATTTTCTCTTCCTCCCAACCTAACCCCATCCCCGATTGACCCACAACCTCTATCTGTGTCCATTTCATCTTCTCCCTTGGACTTGGTGCTGTGTATGAAAACTCCATCCCCTCCATCAACCTATGCCCACTTTTTCCATCCCTATACCCTATCTTTCCTCATCACAGTCTACCCATCCTAAATCCACTCCCAGAAAGAGGAAGAGAGGCAGGTCCCAATCCACTCCCAACAACACCCTCCCAGTGCAAAGTCCACCCCTCCAAAAGCAAAACCCACCTCTACTAATCCCAAGCCCACACATACCCAAACCTAGTCCACATGTCACAGATGCATCCCTGAGGTGCCTGCCCAATACACACAATGCCCCTCCAGGGAAGTGTGTTCAGACAGTGGTTGTTTGGCAGGTGAGGTCTCATACATAATGTACACCTGTGCCAGGCTCTTTGGCATGTGCCAATGTAAGGCCTGATGCTTTGTTGTGTTGAGTTGATGTTTAATAAATAAATATTTTATTTTGTTAGAAACACAAGCGTTATGTCAAGGTTTGACAACAAAATGTAGGACAGTCCGGATCTCTGTAATGTGTTACAGCATGTTTAGTTTTCTACATGTGTCTTTCTGGTTAAAAAAACAGAGTTATGTGACTGATTGAGAAAATGGCACCAATGAAGGCAAACAGTTGGAGAGGGCCAAGTGTGCCATGCATTGACATGTTGGCATACATGGACTGAGGTTTGTCTGAATTATGGTGGGTATGTGTAATCGTTTTCTGAACTGTAATAACATGTCTGGATTTGCTACTCTGGGTATGGGTAGATCTCATATCTGGCAGATGTTTGTCATTGTCAAACATCACAGTTAAATGTTTGAGATACATCGTTATGCCACATATTGATAGAGTAAAACAGTGCACATGTGCACAGAGGTGTAAATTAATTTCACGTGGCTGATCTGCCTGTGTCACACATACAATCTCTGCATGGTTTGCTGAGTCATGTCTAATGTACCCATTTCCATGACATGCATGTCAGTTAGAAAAGCGTTGAGCTATTACCATGTCAATGGTGATCACAATGCTACTGTACACATGAGTTGGTAGAAGGATATGCAACTGTGTCTGCATGCACAGATAGGTGACAGTGTGCCTAACAATTTGAAGTCTTTAACATGAGGGGTGTGCAAGCATTGTTAACATATTTTGGCAGGACAGGCAATGTGCAGGTAAAAAGAATACTACCTAGCTTACAGATCCTACAGGTAGATGATGAAATAGGTTACAGACATACTTGTGTAATGTAATCCTAAAGAAGCTTGTTAGATGGGTCAAATTCCAGAGTGTATCTTATGTTTGAGTCCGGTTATTGTCAGTTCATGGTTAAATGAGGCTTGTAAACAAACATTATAGAAATGCAGATCAGATCGTTTGTATTAAGCATGTGCCTATGGAGGTAAAGAATCTCCAAAGTCTCCCTCATAGTACCACACATAGTTGTGTCACATATGTCATGGCCCAGGATTATACATTGGCATTTGAAGTCATGTAAATGTGTTGGTAAATTTAATTGATGTAAGTCTGTTTTGGATGCCTTGAATGAGTATGGCTGCAGCATATTGACGACTATTTAAAATGGCATAGGCTGAGAGACACAGTCTCTTTGGACTTTACATATGTTTATATAGTTTTCTCCCTGTAGTCCCATTTGATAGTAGCAAGTTCAGCAAGAGAAACCCTCCCACCAAAACTCTATTGATCACAATTTGAATGTAGATACATGTGCTTTTCCACATGGGGATTGTCTATGATACCATTAGTTTTGTCACATACTTTATACCCAGTCATAATGTTCATGTTGGTTATCGAGTTAAGACTATTTTATTCCAATAACGTGTGCATACTGCAAGTGTCATAAGTTGATGTAGTATGTAAGTCACAGCAGAGTACAATTCTAAATGGTGCAGAGCAGGAATATCGTCAGGGAAATATCGTCTGACATAAATATCGCCACAGAAATATCGAATTGAAGAAATATCGATAACAAAAATATAGTTTGACCAGAATATCGACAGACAGGTAAGTAATATCGATAACAATAACATAGTTGTAATAAATATCGTTTACAAAAATATAGTTTACAAAAATATCGATTTTTTAATAATGTCATGTATTTTAGTGTTTTTAATGGGAATTGTTTGTCATTTTAATATATGTTGTTGAATTTTAATAGTTAATAATGTATATTATGTAGAATTTTGTGTTATTAGTTCCGTAGCGGGTTGTGGGTTTATAGGGGAATAGGGTGGGAAGTAATTTAAATATATACAATTAATTGATTAATTAACGTGTTAATATAATAATTATTTGTTAATTAATTTCAATTAGTCAATTATTAATTAACTATGTTAATTAATTAATTATGTTAATTAATTATGTTAATTGTTTAATTAATTTTAGGTGTGTGTAGTGGAGTTAATATGTGTAAATGGTGTGAAGTAATTAAATTATTATTGATTGATTATTAAATACTTTATAAATTAATTACCATTAATTAATTATTAATTATTAATTGTAAATGTGTAATTAAATTTAGGTTTGTGTTGTGGTGTTTATAAGTGTATATGGTGTGAAATCTGTCAATTAAATAATTAATTAATTAATTTAAAAACAATATATAATTATCATTAATTAATTAGTAAATAATAAATGTAATTATGTAATTATTTTTAGGTGTGTGGTGGATATTATAGTGTTAAATAATGTGTAAATATATATTTTTTTATTATCTTTGTTAATAATAAAATATTTAAATGTATATATTATTTATGTTTATATTGGAAATTAAATGTAATAAAAAAATTTGATAGTTTGTTATTTTATTGTTTTGGGTCCCAGCGCTTTCCCTACTGTTGTACCCTGTGGAGTGGGAATAGTAATTTTCACCCCTACGCTATCCAACACTTTCCCTACTGTTGCACTCACTGGAGTGGGAATAGTACTTTTTACCCCTACGCTATCCAATGCTTTCCTTACTGTTGCACCCTCTGGAGTGGGAATGGTAATTTTTACTCCTACGCTATCCAACGCTTTCCCTACTATTGCACCCTCTGGAGTGGGAATACTAATTTGTACCCCTACGCTATCCAGCGCTTTCCCTACTGTTGCACCCTTTGGAGTGGGAATAGTAATTTTTACCTCTACGCTATCCAACGCTTTCCCTACTGTTGCACTCACTGGAGTTGGAATAGTAATTTTTATCCCTACGCTATCCAACGCTTTCCCTACTGTTGCACCCTCTGCAGTGGGAATAGTAATTTTTACTCCTACGCTATCCCACGCTTTCTCTACTGTTGCACCCTCTGGAGTGGGAATAGTAATTTTTACCCCTATGCTATCCAGCGCTTTCCCTACAGTTGCACCCTTTGGAGTCGGAATAGTAATTTTTACCTCTACGCTATCCAGCGCATTCCCTACTGTTGCACTCACTGGAGTTAGAATAGTAATTTTTACCCCTACGCTATCCAACGCTTTCCCTACTGTTGCACCCTCTGGAGTGGGAATAGTAATTTTTACCCCTACGCTATCCAACGCTTTCCCTACTGTTGCACCCTTTGGAGTGGAAATAGTAATTTTTACACCTACGCTATCCAATGCTTTCCCTACTGTTGCACTCTCTGGAGTGGGAATAGTAATTTTTTACTCCTACGCTATCCAACGCTTTCCCTACTGTTGCACCATCTGGAGTGGGAATAGTAAATGTTTACCCCCACACTATCCAGCTCTTTCCCTACTGTTGTACCCTTTGGAGTGGGAATAGTAATGTTTACCCCTACGCTATCAAACGCTTTCCCTACTGTTGCACCCTCTGGAGTGGAAATAGTAATTTTTACCCCTACGCTATCCAGCGCTTTCCCTACTGTTGCACCCTTTGGAGTGGAAATAGTAATTTTTACCCCTACGCTATCCAACGCTTTCCCTACTGTTGCACCCTCTGGAGTGGGAATAGCAATTTTTACCCCTACGCTATCCAACGCTTTCCCTACTGTTGCACCCTCTGGAGTGGGAATAGTAATTTTTACCCCTTCGCTATCAAATGTTTTAACTACTAAGTTTTAATTTTGTTATTAAATGTATGTATCATTATTTTTAAATACTTTTATGTGTTAATTAAATATAGAAAATTGTTATTTTATTCAAAATGTTTTATATATGTTTTTTTTATATAATTATTAAAGTTTATTAATTAAATAAAGAAAATAATAAATGTATTTAAGAAAATATATGTATATGTACACATTTATTAAGTTTATAATGATTAAATTAAGTTTATTTGTTATAAATAGTTAAAATATTAATGTAATGTCATTTATTTTGTTAATAATATTAATAATATTTAAATATTTAATTTAAGTTATAATATATTTTAAAGTCGATATTTTTTACATCTATATTTTTTACATCTATATTTTTGAGTCGATATTATTGTACTTACCTGTTTAAGTATAGGGAGTCGATATTTTTGTAATCGATATTTTTACATCTATATTTTTGTAAACTATATTTTTATAATCGATATTTAAACATGGAACCATTCTAAATAACCTGCTTTACATGTTTTTGGTAGCTGTGTATGTCAGTGCTTTACACAACAAGGGTTAAGCGTAGTGCAACTTGAATTTATCGATTGTGGTTACAGTTGGAGATGGAGTTTAGATTGTGCGGAGTACCAATGTTGTGTAGTGGGATGTCATATACATGTGCATACAGTTTTATTTATTTTTAAGTTTGTAAAATAGATTATTGTATTTGTTGTTACAATCTCTTGCTTCATGTCTTGTGTGTATATAGGTCAATGCCCATCAGAAGAAGGCATTGTGAAAAGCCATGGCCTCAAAAAAGTGTGGCCCCTGGGGATCTATCTCTGGTGCAGCACCTACTGCAAGAAAAGGTGGGAGGACCTAAGATGCTGGACCCGTAACATTGCCTAAGCTCAGGTGGGGAAGTCCTCCCCAGGTCGTAGGGGTGCGTGCTGAAAACTGACTCCACTCATTGGCTGTATCCTGGCGGTAGCCTACCCAGAGCTTGATGGGTTGTTGAAGGCCCAACAGCAACTACAAGGGGTAAAATATTGTGCAGAGTCTGACAGTGTGCTTTCTCTTTTTTCTCCTGTCACAAGAAGCAGTTTCCTCGCAGACGATGTAGGTGAGTATAGGTGTAAGGATGATTTGGATTATAGCAAGTATAGGTAGTGAAGCAGTATCCATGTTATTTATATGAGACTTATGGGTCCATATGTATGATCATTTTTTGCAGTCGCAAGCAGGCAATCGGCTCGTTTGCGACCGCAAAATAGGTCTGTGCAATGTACAAACCCTATTTTGCGAGTCTGTACCTTATTGCACACTCGCAAAATAGGGTTTGTGACTCTCTATTAGAAAGGGGCGTGCCAAGGGCATCCCTTCCTAATAGCAAGTTGGAGTTCAGTGTACGATTGTTTTGCGACAGCAATTGCGGTCACAAAACACTCAGAGCTTACCACTCATTTCAAAAAGGTGGTAAGCCAGTTGCAAATGGGAAGGGATCCCCAGAGGACCCCATCCCCTTTGTGACTGACAGCAATAATATTTTTTAAGAGCAGGCAGTGGTGCTACGGACCACTCCCTGCTCTTTGCAGATAGTTATTTTACTCAGTCAATCGTGCATGCTTCATTTCACCAGAGGTGCAGAGAAATAGAGAGACGGGCGTTTTCAATAAAAGTATTTATTGAACAGTCTTTTTTCTCATGCAGAAGAAATGAACTGCTACGATCGTAATACTGGTTGCAAAGTACAATGCGTACAGTACGAAGAGTAGTATAAAATAATACTGTGAAAGCATGATATGGTTTCTAAGCCATAGAATACATACATTAATAAATAAAGACTAAAAAAGTACTCAACTGGTGCTTCTAAAATACGCCTACCCCGGTGTACCTAACCTAGGTCTAGTACAAGGGAAGAATTAAGTGAGGTTTAGCTTAGTTTCAGTATTCTTTGCTAAGAATCTATCCAAGAATTCTCTACGGGTCTAATCAGCTCCGTACCGTGGTTTTAGAATGAAGGAGGTCTAGTATCTCTCTCTCTCTCAGGACTTGATTTCCCAACAACCCACAAGGGTAGCTTGGAAACACTGGAGCTGGATTTCTCGGCAGGAGAAAAGACAGCGTCTCTCTCAGTTGTCTCCTGGATGGTCGGCTTCTTTCGGCACTTGCTGTAGCGAGATGCGTCGGGCAAGTAGATAGTCGAACTGCTCCAAACCACTGTGTGTTTGCTTGGGCAAGTGTGGGCATATTTATACCTTGAAGGTGCCGAATTTGACGTAAGGTTGGACATAATAACGTCATTAAAGACTCAGTTCTTTGAAAAACTCCATGAGTTCTTGGATAAACTAATATTCAAGCAAGGGGAAGTCCCTGGCTGCTGAAGGCGGGTTTTTCCAAGAAATCGTTGTGGATTTTCGGAACTAGTGGAAGCAGCCATGCCTTATTTGGATTGCATGTGCTAAGTCTAAATAAGGTTATTATTTCTATGCCTATATAAGGATAGGGTGATTTATACCTATATATGGGCATGAATCGGGAAAATTACACTAGGGTCCTAAAATGCTCTTCAACACCCACTCCACTTTATTATGTTTAACATTACCAAGAATCCTTAAGCATAAAACATATCTAAAGCATGTGTTTACAATCCCACCCAAAATACAAAAATGCATTTGAAATGATTGTACACAAAAATGAGCATTTCAACTGTACGCATTTGAGAATAGTGTTTTCATACGAAGTATATAGCATGAAAGCATTAATACAAACTAAATGAATAACGAAATGTACATTTGTGAAATGTCTCTTAAGTACAGAAAAAAAAAGGTTGAGACCATCCCATAGCAGAAATAATATACTCTTTTGGTTTTGAGGACAAGGTCAAATATTGTCTCTAGGTAGTATTCAAAGACTTCTTGTTCTCTAAGAATAGTTCTACTTTAAGCAGATAATTTTGTGCCCCCAAAAAAAAAATCAAGTTTGGAGAAAGTCAAAATGAATCGTTGAAAAGTTTTTTGAATGAATGTTATGAAAAGTGAAGGCCGAATTTAGAGGTCATGGAACGCTGTGTGCAGATTTCAAAAGTTATTCTCGGTGTCAGGAGAAAACATCAAATCGTCTAAGCTGGCAAAGAAATCGTCTACCACAGTAGGTGAAAGTCGAACTACTTCATTAAGTAGGTCAATTGTGCACAGATGAGAAGCATTGATGTCAGCATTAGGTGCATTAGCAATGTTCGCAGTAGATGGTACCTGTGTGCCTGTTCGTCCACGTACCCCACCATTAGCTGGAATTGCCGGTGAGATCTCAATAAATGCCGTCATGAAGATTGGTAGCCGTTGGGGGCAACACAACATATGAGCCGTTACCGGACCCAGTAAAGCGTCAACATCCGTTGACAGTGCTGATGGTAGTGTAAGACAAACATCCAACACTCATTCTTCTCCGCAAAGCAGGCATCGTAGAACAGGTAAGATGCAATCTTGCCAGATTGTTCTGAATGAAAGGAACCATGTGGTATTCATATCTCTTAAACGAGCCAAACCAAGAATCTGTGTAATTCTGTCAAGGTATTGCATGGCTAGGATAGCGTTCTCCATGGTAGACTGGGTATCCCTGGTGACTGGACTTGCCATACCTGGAGGCGGGACGCTGCAGTTAAAATCTGGGTCTACGCGGGAAGCGGGCAATTGTATGTTGCTGCCGCGCTGTACCTGTTAACCCGCGCTTGTTTGATTGAAAAAGCTCGCGCTTGTCTAAAAATTGAATTTGCCATTGTTTTATAACTGTTTTAACTTGTATCCACTTACCCAAATCGCGAAACCACACTGCTGTCCCAGACACACCCCTAGCTCCCCTCCCATAGGCCTTAGCCAATCGGCCGGTACGGGGCTGATCCTGGAGGCGGGACGCTGCAGTTAAAACCTGGGTCTACGCGGGAAGCGGGCAATTGTATGTTGCTGCCGCGTTGTACCTGTTAACCCACGCTTGTTTGACTGAAAAAGTTTGCGCTTGTCTAAAAATTTGATTTGGCATTGTTTTATAACTGTTTTAACTTGTATCTACTTACCCGAATCGCTAAATTACACTGCTGTCCCAGACACACCCCTAGCTCCTCTCCCATAGGCCTTAGCCAATCGGCCGGTATGGGGCGGAGCCTGGAGGCGGGACGCTGCACTTAAAATCTGGGTCTACGCGGGAAGCGGGCAATTGTATGTTGCTGCTGTGCTGTACCTGTTAACCCGGGCTTGTTTGATTGAAAAAGCTTGCGCTTGTCTAATAATAGAATTTGGCATTGTTTTATAACTGTTTTAACTTGTATCCACTTACCCGAATCGCGAAACCACACTGCTGTCCCAGACACACCCCTAAATCCCCTCCCATAGGCCTTAGCCAATCGGCTGGTATGGAGAGAGCCTGGAGGCGGGACAAGGGTTCTAATGCAGTTCTTCCCACGGGAGCGCAGCGGACGCGCCAAAGGCAAGCCCATCTGTGCCCGTCCGCGCCACGCCGGGTCCAGGGGCCAGGAGTCCTGCTCAATCCACCAGCTACACCCCAAGGGCACTCAGAGCACTAAAACGAACCCCATTCACGCTTCCTCCAGCCGTTCTTGACCGCATTACCTCCCAGGGCATTCTTCAAACCCCAATGGGCCTTCCCACCAATACCGACTCCCATGCTATCCCATCTCCCTCTCGCACTACAGACCCCCCACAGTTAACGCGACGATCCCTTCTGGTGCTGTACCTTAACTCGCACTCCATGGTAAAGCACCAACTAGACATATTTATATTATTAACATCCGAAAAGCCAGATGTGCTCTTTATCACCGAGACTTGGCTCACCACGTACTCCACTCCGGATATGCCAGAAGCGCTCCCCTCAGACTATTACATCCTTAATGTAAACCGGCCTTCGGGCAGGTCAGGTGGCGGGGTAGCGGCTATCATACACAAAAATTACAAGTACATCACCACAGCCTCCCTAGTCCTACCTGAAGTTGAAAACATTGTCATCAATCTCGAAACCGATGCAGGCGCCCTAGCATTGGTACTTATCTACCGTCCCCCCCAATCCATGCTCTCATTCTCCCTCTCTCTTAGTGAACAGATGGCAAACCTGATGACCAACTACACCAGAGTACTACTCATTGGTGACTTTAATTATTGGTTCCGCGATATATGTGGTGGGCCACATGCGGCAGAACTTTTCGTACTGCTAGCGAGTTTAAACATGACTCAGCTAGTATCTGTCCCCACCCACGTCAAGGGCCACACCCTCGACTATATTTGGTCCCATAATGCCACATTGTCAACTCCAATATTCTCCCCCTGCATCTGGTCGGATCACCATCTGATCGAATTCACTGTGACCGTCAAGGGCAGGGCTAAGCCTCCTAAAATGGCAGGCGGTCTGTCCCGCAAATGGAGAGCACTTGACTCTCAGGGTTTCATCTACTCCTTAGCCAGTACACTTCCCACTATTGATTCCAACTCCAATATCGACTCGATGGAAGCAGACATCGCAAACTGGCTACATTCGGCTAGCGGTAGGCACGCCCCACTCACTAAATATTCTCGTACTAGACATGGCAACGCACACACATGGTTCACTAGTGACCTAAAGGACCAAAAGCTTAAACTCTGCCAACTAGAAAGGAATTGGAGGCGTGGCTACTCCAAGGCAGACAGATTGCTTTACCTGGCAGCTCGCAAGGAATACAAAGTCTCGATTTCTACGGCTAAGGCTGCACATGTCTCTGAGAGAATACTCTCGGCCCACAACAAATCGAAGGACATTTTTTAAATTATGAAGGACATCCCAGCGAGGATAGAATTCTACCGAGCCAGGCCCCTACTCAAGAGATGTGTAATTCTCTGAATAATTTCTTTGTAGAAAAAATCGCAGTTATTAAGAATGCCATCCGCCCCACTACCCACATGGTCTCCTCTGACTATACTCCTATTAATCCATCTTCACTTACCCACTTCTCAGACATCTGCCTTAACACCCTCTCAGAGCTCATGACCCACGTCAAGTCGGGTTCCCCTAATGATTGCTGCCCTCCTCCTGTTCTTAGGGACATTTTCTCAGCCCTTCCCCAAAGTATTCTCCCCATCCTCAACAAATCCCTCAGTAAGTGCATAGTACCAAGCTCACTTAAGGACGCCATATTGGTTCCCCTTTTAAAGAAACCTGAGGCAGACCCTTTAAACCCTTCCAACTATCGCCCTATTTCCCTTTTACCCTATCTGGCAAACATTTTGGAGGCTCATGTCACCAGGTGCCTCTCCAAGTTCATCGAAAACACCAAGTTCCTAGAGCCTAACCAAGCTGGCTTCCGGCCTGCCCATTCGACCAAGGCCGTCATCCTAGCAGTACTAGATACACTAAGAGGAAACGCAGATAAGGGGGCCCCTCAGGCTCTAGTGCTCCTGGATTTGTCGGCCGTGTTCGCCACGGTTGACCATAACATTCTGTTACACCGTGTCGGACAAGCAGGCATCCCCGGTCCTGCCTATGAATGGATCAAGTAATTTCTGTCGGGCAGAACCCAAACTGTATGCTTGGGCTCCTTTACTGCCCCTAAGCTATCTACACTATGTCCCTCTCCCCATTGTTCTTCAATCTTTACATTCGGCCACTAATCCACTCACTTAAAACCAGGAGGATAACGGTCTTCAATTATGCCGATGATCTTCAGATCATTTTTCCCCTGGACTCCCCAGATGCTGTGGCTGAGTTCCAATCTGTGATGCTTCATATCCAGCAGTGGATGAATCACAATCAGCTCAAATTGAACCCAGGAAAAATGGAACTGGTACTGCCAGGGAACAGCGCTGCGCATTGGGGACCACACTTCTGCCGAGTGAACTCGGTCCTCCCCCCACGCCGTCCCTTTCAGTGAAAAGCCTAGGGGTGGTCATCGACTCTGACCTCTCACTCAAGGGACATGTGGGGGCCGTGATCACTGTTAGCCTTTTCCAACTGCGAAAAATTAGGAAGATTTTCCACCTGCTATCTCATGAAGCTCTTGTGCAGGTAGTGATCGCCTTAGTGCTCTCACGCCTTGACTTCCCCAACTACCTCTACATAGGGTTACCCCAGACCTTGCTTAATCGCCTTCAAATCATCCAGAATCAGGCGGCAAGGCTAATCCATAAAACCCCTAGATGGCAATACGCTGCAAAAACTACACTGGCTGCCCATAGCACAAAGAGCTGCTTTTAAGACAGGTTGCCTAATCTTCAAAACACTCCACTGCAATAGCCCTGAATTCTTGAACAGTCTGATCATAAAGCACGTTCCGGCCCGTAACCTCCGCTCAGCCCACCTTCAATTACTCACCATTCCTTCCATCAGGCTGAAAAAGCAGGGAGGCCGCAGGTTCTCACACCTTGCTCACTGCTCCATCAGGATTCAAGCAAGCCGGGCCGACGAGGCTGAAATGCCAGAAACCGGTCCCTGGTAGCTTGTCTCCTTTCTGGTGAAGAATTGGCTTGGTAGTTTGGTCTGCCCTGTTCCCATGATGCACTGGGCCAGGGACAGACTAATTTGCATATAGCCAGGTTCCGAGCTGGGATGGGGCAGTGAGCTAAATAACGGTGATGGATCAAGCCCTGATCTTTGGACTGGGTAAGAGTGGTCTGCTTAATTCAGACACTCTGTTCATCACCACCCCCTTTTCTGAATCGTTTTTGGCCACTATAGGTGTGGCAGGGTATACTCAGACATGAGTCCCTTGCTCACTGCTCCATCAGGATTCAAGCAAGCCGGGCCGACGAGGCTGAAATGCCAGAAACCGGTCCCTGGTAGCTTGTCTCCTTTCTGGTGAAGAATTGGCTTGGTAGTTTGGTCTGCCCTGTTCCCATGATGCACTGGGCCAGGGACAGACTAATTTGCATATAGCCAGGTTCCGAGCTGGGATGGGGCAGTGAGCTAAATAACGGTGATGGATCAAGCCCTGATCTTTGGACTGGGTAAGAGTGGTCTGCTTAATTCAGACACTCTGTTCATCACCACCCCCTTTTCTGAATTGTTTTTGGCCACTATAGGTGTGGCAGGGTATACTCAGACATGAGTCCCTTGCTCACTGCTCCATCAGGATTCAAGCAAGCCGGGCCGACGAGGCTGAAATGCCAGAAACCGGTCCCTGGTAGCTTGTCTCCTTTCTGGTGAAGAATTGGCTTGGTAGTTTGGTCTGCCCTGTTCCCATGATGCACTGGGCCAGGGACAGACTAATTTGCATATAGCCAGGTTCCGAGCTGGGATGGGCAGTGAGCTAAATAACGGTGATGGATCAAGCCCTGATCTTTGGACTGTGTAAGAGTGGTCTGCTTAATTCAGACACTCTGTTCATCACCACCCCCTTTTCTGAATCGTTTTTGGCCACTATAGGTGTGGCAGGGTATACTCAGACATGAGTCCCTTGCTCACTGCTCCATCAGGATTCAAGCAAGCCGGGCCGACGAGGCTGAAATGCCAGAAACCGGTCCCTGGTAGCTTGTCTCCTTTCTGGTGAAGAATTGGCTTGGTAGTTTGGTCTGCCCTGTTCCCATGATGCACTGGGCCAGGGACAGACTAATTTGCATATAGCCAGGTTCCGAGCTGGGATGGGGCAGTGAGCTAAATAACGGTGATGGATCAAGCCCTGATCTTTGGACTGGGTAAGAGTGGTCTGCTTAATTCAGACACTCTGTTCATCACCACCACCCCCTTTTCTGAATCGCAGGTTCTCACACCTGGCACCCAGGTTTTGGAGCTTTCTCCCCCTCACTATCAAGACCAGCGACAACCTATTGAGCTTCTGAAAGGCCTTAAAGACTTGGCTATTCACACAAATCTGCTAACTTGTTCCACCGCTTCATCATTATACATACCCAGCGCCAGGAAACTTATAGTGACAGTGCGCTTTACAAGCTCCTATTAACATAACTTTTCATGTGCAATACCACTCATATCAGACATGTTTAAGATACGACCTAACATTTCTATGAAATATATGGGACAGTTTGTTGATAATAGGGCATGTATCCAAGTAGAAGTCCTTGCGACTTGCAGATCATACGTTTCTCTGGACGAGGTCAGTGGGACCGTTTTTTGCAAAAGAATGGCTTTCATTCTGCTTAAAGTATCAATTTGTATAGAAGAGATGTTCAGTGAAGGCCAAAGCGACGACTCCCTGTCTGTCTTGCTTTTTGGAAACAATACTTGCATACAGCAAGTGACTCTGGCTGACACACTAACTAGATAGGCTTTTCCTGCCATCATTCCACAACAGCTGTGATCATTCAACATTATGTAGCTATCATTGGATAGCTGCCTAAAAACTGGATCTATCACTGCTGCTGGAGAACCGTGCAGGTGGCAAGAAAGGTTATTTGAAGAGCCATCGCAGGCTCCATGTAAATTAATACCTTGACACAAAAGTGTACCACTTAGTGAGTCCTTATAATTTTTTCCACTAAGAAATGCCTCCTTTCCCCCACTCCAACATTTGTGTGTGTATGGTAAATTCCAGGTCGACTTAATGTATTCTTTACCCAACCTTTAATACATGCCTGCTGGTATGTGTCTTAAGCAATAATGAAAATGGAAAATCGTCACTGGTATCGTGATGGTGCCGTGTATTATCCATTCTACGACAGGTTTCTCAGAAACAGTTAATGGTAATCTTTCCAGTTTTTCTATGCTCAGCAACGTATAGTCTGCTCCTCTTTGTGCCAAAGAGATTTGTTTATCTGTAAGGTTAAATACAGTAAACAATGACGTGGTGTTGATTAGACGCCATGGCACGTAGCCTGAACAGAGATTTTGTAACATCCAGCCTAGCAGCATTATAGAACGTAATTGATACTGGCCATGTTGTAACATTAGCAAGTCCTGTTCTATTATGTCAATGGCAGAGGATACAGTGCTGTCCGATGAATACATTCTAGAGGACAGAGTCGTTAACCCATTGTCCACTACAGAGAGAGCTTTCTCTAAATTAATACGATCAATTTCTCTAATTCTTTCTGCAGTCTCCATTTGTGTGATTTTCCATGCTCCATTGTACGCAGAGTATATACCGGCGTATATGAAACGTTTTTGACGTGGTTTACGAGGCCCAAGTAGGAAGTCTCTCAAATCAATGTCATCTTTAAGTAAAGTTAAGTGTTTCATTTCTGGAAGTGCGGATTTCTGTAGCCACTCAAGGCATAGTTTTCCTACACTGTAATTTGTTATTATCCCTGGATAATGTCTCTGGGAATATCTTGGATCTGGCCTATTCACTGTGAACCCTTGAGTTTTGTTCAGGAATCTATCTTGACAGTTATTTCTGACTGTGAGCCAGATTAACCATTTTTTCCAATCAGGATTAGTTATGTTCTGTTGTAAAATATAGTTTACATCTACCTCCTCATCTGTAGTTCTATCACTATCAGGTGTGGGTTTCGGTAAGGACGGTTTGTTTAAATCTTTTATCTTAGCTAAGCCACGACAATATGTTTGTCGAACAGTGTCATTTAAAAACATTATTTGCTCTGGGATAATGCAGGCTCTGAATAAGGCTTCTAAACCTTGCACCTGCCAGTCTTTTGTGCCCAGACAGTTTTTGTCTCAATGTTGTCATTCCAAAAGTTAAAACCTAATGCAGACAGTTGGGCATAAAAGACTGCTGAATAAATTTGTTTAGTATTAGTCAACATGTTTTTCATTCCTGTCTTATTCACATTTTTTAAATAAAACTATTCTGGATTTGTGACATTAAAACCTGGGAAGTATGGAAACTTTTCATAAAATGTTTTTGAGCTGCCCTTTGGCGGCATTGTACAATGTTCCCATTGATTATAAGTAAAAACATTTCTAGGGTTTGCAGATGTGTGCAAATAATGGTGTCCATAATGATTAAAACAATACATTTGTTCATAATCTGATTAACCTTCTAAATATTCATGTTTTGTGAATTTAGCTGACATTTCTAAGTCTGTCATCATGTTATTAACAGTCTCAAAATCCCAATCATCAGAAAACGTGCTTGGTGATACAAAGTCACTCAGAGAAACCTTAAACTGGTGTGGAATCCTCAACAGTTCCGCCGGGCCATAAATGTCATAATCAGTGTTGTCCCATTCTATACCACCAGGTATAGGAACGGCTGTGATGTTCACTGATGGCAGGTCTCTTTGCTCACGACATGATGAGATGATTTATGTGGTTTCAGGGGCAAGTTGATATTCTTACTTGCTGTGTCCATTGTACTGTATTTTCCATCTATCATCTTCCCCAAATTTAAAACAAGTACACCTAACAAAATCCATAATTCAACCCATGGTGAACCAGATATGTTTTTTCATGTTGATGAAACAGTTCTGTTATTTTTACTTTGAAAGTTGTATTTGCTGGCGTAGTTTCAGGTACACTAGGATCCTCAGAAAATGTATCAAAGTTGATGAAATAGCCTGAGGCAGTTCTGTGAATTGTTGGAATTGCTTCCAGATTATTTGAAATCGCTGGAGCTGCTTCTTCCTTCGTCATATTAGTATAGTCAGACAGGTGTTTCTTGACGAACTGTTACTTGGGTTTCAAGAGGCACAAGTTCCATGGCTTTGTTGCATAGTCCTTCTTTTCTCACTGCAGGTTAATCAAAGGTGATAAGTCTCTCAGTTTGAACCTCTTGGATTGTAGCCAGAATTGGTCATCTGCTACATCTTGGGAGACCACTGGGCCTACTACTTATTATCGGCTACATGATGTGGTTTGACCTGGTCGATGGACCCGACTCGGTTCTCCTTTCTTCCAGCAAGTGGCGGCAGTAACACTGATCTTGTTCCGTGGATTGCTAAGACAGGTACTGGTTTTCTGTAAGAAGGCCCTAATTCCTTCTTCACCGCAATCTTTTCCCTGACAAGATCCCCAATCTTTGGAATCCAGACAGCTCTTGCTGGAACAGGTCGTGTATCTTCAGTGGTCGTTGGCTTTTTTGTTGTGTTGCTTAGACTTCTTCTTGTTTCATTTAAGTCCTGCAAAACAGCCAAACGGTCTTTGATATCAAAGGGTTTTTGTTCCACCACTGAAGTGTGACGATCAAGATCCTGGATGAACATTCTAGTACCAAAAAGTATTTCAAATGGAGTGATTCCACCCAGAGAATTTCTTGGCAGATTATTAAGACTACGTTGGACACTTATTAGATGTTTGACCCACCCATCACCGGAGCCTAATACCCTAGCTGTTATAGATTTCTTTATCTTTATGTCATGGTTTTTTTTTTCCACTAACGCATTTCCCTCAGGATGGAATGGACTTGAGTACCACAATGCAACGCCCAAACTAGCCATGGCCTCCTTGTAAGCTTGTGAGCTAAACGCAGGACCCGGGTCAGAATGTAGCGTGCTGATTGCGTATGTGCCGATAAACACTCGCAAATCTTTTATAACAGTTTGAGCGTCAGCCGAGCGCTGGGGCCATATCCAAATGAATCTTGAGCAGGAATCAACTGCGACCATGATATATTTATAGTTGCCATCGCTCTGTAAGGGACCACAGTGGTCCTGGTAAACGCACGCTAACGGTTTATCTGAGATTAGAAGGGGCATCTGTGCAGGTCGTTTCACAGCTGAAACTTTCATTTTTTGACAGATGTCACATTCTAGAACATAGTTTCTAGTTTGTTTCCTCATGCGCAGCCACCAATAGCTCTGTTTTATTAATGATACTGTGGCGAAAACTCCTGCGTGTGCAGAGGCAAGCCCTTCATGTATTGCTAAGATTAGTCCTCACCTATGTTCCATGTTTGGAATTGCCCTATCCCACACTCCAGGGATTTGAACAAACAGAACATTATTTGCACCCATTATATATGATTACTTTACTGGAAAGCCTTTTGGGAGTGTTTTACCACTGTCTGTTACTGAAGCGGTGATAGCTTGCATTATTTTGCTGTCTATTTTTGTTTTTGAACGAGTGATTGCAGCTACGGGAGCCGTTTGCACAGTTGCCTTTGCGGCTTCATCAGCCAATGAATTCCCTCCAACGTGAACTCCATCACGCTGATGACTCAGTGTATTGATCACGTGAGTCTTTTGTAGTTCTCTCTGTAATAGAACTACTTGTTACCAAAGCAATTTATGCTTGATTGTGCCACCTTTTGTGTCTTTGAAACCGTTTTGAACCCAGTTCTGCAAGTATTCATTGTAAGACTAGACGCAGTAATACGAATCGCACACTATGAGTGTGGGGAATTCGCGATCGGTATTTTCAAGTACCATCTTGAAAGCCTGTAATTCAGCTCGCTGAGCTGTACAGTCTCCTAGAGATTGAGTTTTTTGTGACCATATGTCGGAATTTACCTTAGCGCCAGCGACCTTTAACAATCGCGCATGCAGCACTATAGGCTTGTTTGCCCCCAATAGCAGGCTGTGCTGATCCGTCTGTATAAATTATACATCCGTAATGTTCTAGAGGCAGAATCTCAATAGGCAGAGGACATTTTTGTTCGTGTTGTAGAAATTCTTGTGTATGGGTCAAAAACGTATTCTACGTCTATTGCAGCAAGAGAGTTAACCCATTGTATCCATCTCAGATGTAAAGCTTTAGCATTTGGAATGCTCGCTTTTGTCACTGCCTCTAAGGCAGGTACAGGTGTAACGATCATTATGTGTTTACCCTGCGCGAGGGCTCTCTCCTTTGCAACCGCAGTTTGAACAGCTGTCAGAATTTTTTCTGTTGAAGTGAATTTTATTTCAGCTTGTGTGTACAAGTGTGATTTGTAAGCTATTGGTACCTTTTCACCTTCATTAAAGGTTAGGTATGTGAATCCACTTCTCCCTGGGATGATTTGGATTACAAGATTGTGCACGTTGTCGCGTGTCTGTAACTGTTTTTTTGGTAACATGTCTGTTTGCACTGAACTCAAAATTTCTGTGTGTGTTTGAGTCCATTTTGTTGATTTGAAATCAGATTTTATTAGTTCGTAGAGAGGTTTAACCCTTTCTGCGTAATTTAGAACGTACGTTCTTCAGAAATTCCGGAAACCTAGTATTGACTGTAAGTTTTTCAGCGTTTTTGGAGATTGGAGCAGCGCACATTCCTCTAGAAAGTTTGCTGCCAGGCTTTTGCCTTCACTTGAGAGTTTGTATCCTAAGAATAGGACGTTGAGGTGGGCAATTCGTGATTTCTTAAAATTGAATTTGTACCCTTCAAAGGAGAACCCAAGTATAATAGTGTTCACTCTTTTCAAGTGCCTGTCCAAGTCATCGTCTGTAAGATAGATGTCATCGACATAAGATACTGCCTCATCATCATACATTTGTAGTAATTCTGTTACTCTTGCTGAAAATAACCCTTGACTATTCTAGAATCCCTGAGGGAGACGGCAAAATTGTCCCTGTGTCCCCATAATTGAGAAGGCGGTTTGTGGTGCAATGTTTTGACAGAAGAAACCATTTGAGATGTCTAATGTTGTTTTATATTTTTTCCGCACAATGTTATTCACCAGTGCTGTACTGTGAGCATTTTGTACTGCAAAGGTTTTGCAACAAGAGTTTAAATGTCTGTAGTCCAAAACTATACAATATGTATTGTCTGGTTTGGAGACAGGAAACAAAGGATTGTTCATAGACGAGATGCATGTTTCAATCACCCCTTGGTATTCAAGTTGATCTAAGATCTCCTGACCTGTTTTTTAGCTTCCTGTTTTACAGGATATTGCCTTTGCATTGTTGGTTGAATTTTTAACTGTATTTTGTGGTGAGGAGACTCCTCATCCCATCCCATATGATTTTTATATAATGCTGGAGCGTGGGCTACAATCCATTTTCTGGCATAAGTCTATTTTTTATGAATTGGAATATGATTTGAGAAGGCTGGCATAATGATGTCTTCGCCATGTGAGCACTCCCTGACGAATTGAGGTGGCCAGTCTTTTTCAGCTTGAAGAATGTCATAACCCTTAGAAAGCTTATCCCAAAAGAGTGCTTTTATTTTCCTGGTTATGTACCCCTCCATCCGGAGCATTACTTCATATAACTTATGGGGTACACTAACCCTGTTGTCGGCAGTTTCAACTTGAATGCATTCATTCAAGTCCACTGTCTCCAGATGATCCTTCAGGATCTTGCGAGCTATGGTAACTTCTACTGCGTTGTCCAGCATTGTCTGGGCCCACTCCCCCTTCTTGAGTTGTGTCCTCAAGATCCTCGTCATGTCTGATCTTTACACTTGCTACCTTCTTCTTGGTGAATTGAGTTTTCTTATTTTTTGGAATGTGTTGATCGTCTTTGGACTCCACGGGTTCTTCCTTTTGTTCTGACCGTCCTCTTCTTTCTGATTTCTGCAAGGAAGTCTGAAAGGTACGAGAGGAACATGTATCAGTATCTTGATATCTATCAGGTTTTCTCAAATGTTCTCTATTTCGAGGTTATACCTCTTCTCAGAGGGCTCCTGTTGAGGAGACCTTCCTCTGGACTGAGAACGCTTCTCTTTAGGAAGTGTCTGTTTAATGTTTTCCCACTTCTTTTTAGGAGTAGTGAGATTATTTTTAATAAAAACCTTTTCAGGATTTTCTGTTAGTTCGGGTTTTACTGGTTTCCCTCCCAAACTATCTCTACCTAGTTCTTCATAGGATTTCTCAATAATTATTGCAAGTTCATATGGTTGCTCAGTTATATCTGTTTTTTTTAGGTTTTTGGCGGATTGCCACGGATGCTGCTACACCTTTGATGTTAGCTAGTAGTATAGCCGAGACCTGTTTGAAATCTTTTAGTAACTTCATACCAAGATTTAAAGCAGGTTCTGGTCCGTATTCATTTTTTAATCTGCCTTAGGACGTCTGGTATTACCGCCATAGACGGAACACCATGTGTTTTTGTGTAGATCTAAGCAAAGACTGTACCCCAAGTGTCACAGTCCTCCACGTGTGGTGCAATCCCCATTTGTAAACAGATTGTTAAAATTCTGTGTTTTTCATGAGGTGTACTATCAGGAAATACTGCCTCTATCTGAGTAATTTTTTGGGCTAATCAGAACGGAATTTGTTCCCTTTTTGCGGGCAATTTACCAATGACTGATTGTATAGTCTGTGGTGTAATTTTGTTTGTGTTCCCCTGGTGAGGGGTGTGCTGTGGTATTCTTAGAGCAGGTATGACTGTTAAAGTCTGCATGACATATTGAACCAATTGTCTACGTATATTAATTAATTGTTTCAGCTGAGCTAATAGCTCTTCATCTGTCATTCTTTCAATTTCAGAATGTGGTGTATAGCTGGCTAGTACCGGCCACATTGCTCCTGGTCTACCTAGTGGACCGAGCCTGGTAATGTTATTTTTGATGTTGTAGGGTGCCTTTAAACCAGAGCTGATGCTCTTGGTAAGTTAATGGAATTTCAACATCCTCGAAAGGAATGTATTCCGCTGAAGGTTCCTCTACTTTGTAGTAGTGGAACTCGAATCCATGAATAGAATACCTCTTTCAAAGATTACTTTACCACCTCTTGATGATACTCCATTAGTTATGAGTTTGTAAGTTATAATTATTCTTACATTTGCCGGGATGTGTATAGCACCCGGGTCATATTCATTAAAACCTGTAGTGTCTAGGTTTTGTTCAATTGCTGCTGCTGCAGCAGCTCTTTCCTCGTCACTATCCATCATTTTGTTTTATGAAGGTTTTTGCAGAGCAAGTTCCAAGGAAACAAAGATAAGGTGCACAATATTGTGGAACACTGTATCCTTCAACATTGAACAAACCAAAACTAATACATACAATTTTCGCCCTACTCAGTTATGGCAGATATTATATCCTTTTACCCACTCCAGACGTCTATTGGAGTATTTTACGTGTAAAAGGGGTCTGTGTGAAAAGCACGACTGAGTTACTCTAGTATCTAGCGTTAAATTAGTGCCTTACCAAACGTTGGCCGCCATGTACTGTAGTTCCTATATTCCCAACAGGCTCTGCGCTTTGGAATAACATATTCTATAGATCTGTTGTAGGGCTTATGTCTACTAGATCTCTATCGAATTTATTAGACTTAATTGTGATTGCCAGCTAGCTCAGAGGTCACTAGAAACTTTCTCGAATACACAAGAAGGAATTAGTTTCTGACAACCGCATACACATGACAACTTTGTATCCCAAGAATAAGAAATATATCTCTAGAGTCGTGAAAACAATAGATAGTTATTTTACTCAGTCAATTGTGCATGCTTTGTTTCATCAAAGGTGCAGATAAATAGAGAGACGGGCGTTTTCATTAAAAGTATTTATTGAACAGTCTTCTTTCTCATGCAGAAGAAATGAACTGCTACAATCGTAATATTGGTTGCAAAGTACAATGCGTACAGTACAAAGAGTATTATAAAATAATACTGTAGAAGCATGATATGGTTTCTAACCCATAGAATACATAGAATACATACATTAATAAATAAAGACTAAAAAAGTACTCAACTGGTGCCTCTAAAATACGCCTACACCGGTGAACCTAACCTAGGTCTAGTACAAGGAACGAAGTAAGTGAGGTGTAGCTTAGTTTCAGTATTCTTTGCCAAGAACCTATCCAAGAATTCTCTATGGGTCTAATCAGCTCCTTACCTTGGTTTTAGAACGAAGGAGATCTGGTATCTCTCTCTCTCAGGACTCAATTTTCCAACAACCCGCAAGAGTAGCTTGGAAACACTGGAGCTGGATTTCTCGGCAGGAGAAAAGACACCGTCTCTCTCAGTGCGTCTGCTTGAGGGTCGGCTTCCTTCGGCACTTGCTGTAGTGAGATGCGTCGGGCAAGTAGATAGTCGAACTGCTCCAAACCACAGTGTGTTTGCTTGGGCCAGTGTGGGCATTTTTATACCCTGAAGGTGCGGAGTTTAACGTAAGGTTGGACATAATAACGTCATTAAAGACTCAGTTCTTTGAAAAACTCCATGAGTTCTTGGATAAATTAATATTCAAGCAAGGGGAAGTCCCTGGCTGCTGAAGGCGAGTTTTTCCAAGAAATCGTTGTGGATTTTTAGAACTAGTGGAAGTAGCCATGCCGTATTTGGATTGCATGTGCTAAGTCTAAATAAGGTTATGATTTCTATGCCTCTAGAAGGATAGGGTGATTTATACATATATATGGGCATGAATCGGGAAAATTACACTAGAGTCCTAAAATGCTCCTCAACAGCTTTGGATTCTTACCCCTCATCTGCATCAACCATCTGAGGGGGCTGTGGTCTGTCTGAACCCGAAAGTGAGTCCCAAACAAGTAAGGTCTCAACTTCTTCAGTGTCCAGACCATAGCAAATGCCTCACGCTCAATTGCACTCCACCTCTGTTCCCGTGGAAGTAACCTTCTACTGATGAAGGCAACAGGTTGGTCTAGGCCCTCCTCATTAATCTGTGATAGAACAGCCCCCACGCCATGCTCTGAAGCGTCTGATTGCACAATAAACTCTTTTGCGAAGTTGGGTGCCAGAGGCACGGGTGCCGTGCACGTGGCAGTCTTCAGGGCATCAAAAGCTCTCTGACAGGTGTCAGTCCAAATCACTCTCTTGGGCTGCTTCCTGGAACTCAGCACTGTCAAGGGTGCATCAATGCTGCCATTCCCCTTGACAAACCTCCTGTGATACCTGTCCTAAAAAGGCTCTCACCTCTGTCTGGGTCTTGGGGAGTTGCCAAGCCAGGATGGTCTCAATCTTGGTCTGTAGGGGCGCCACCAGGCCGCACCCAACGTGGTGTCCCAAATACACCACGGAACCCTGCCCGATCTGGCACTTACTCGCCTTGATCGTGAGGCCTGCCCACCCCCGCAGCGTCATCAACAGAGGTAGCGCAGATGTTCTTCCCAACTGGCGCTGAACACTGGAATGTCATCCAGGTAGGTGGGACTAAACTCATCCAGTCCAACCAACACCTGGTTGACCAACCTCTGAAAGGTGGCAGGGGTATTCTTCATCCCAAAGGGCATAACCCAGAATTGGTAGTGCCCATCTGGTGTGGAGAATGCTGACCTCTCTCTTGCCCCATCAGTCAAGGGGATCTGCCAGTACCCAGACGTTAAGTCAAACGTGCTGAGGTACTTCCATCCCCTAATCGATGAATGAGCTCATCAGCTCTGGGGATGGGGTGCGCATCAGTCCTGGTGACTGAATTGTGCCCTTGGTAGTCCACACAGAACCTCAGCTCTGGTGTGACACCCGGTGTGGCAGCCTTTGGGACCAAGGCCACTGGGCTTGCCCACGGACTGTTAGAGGATTTAATCACCCCCAACGCAAGCATCTTGGAGACCTTCTCCTTGATGCAAGCTCTCACCCTGTACGTTTTTTGCTCAACAGGAGGACTGTCCCCAGTGTCCACATCATGGACGCACCAATCAGTGACACCGGAAATCAGGAGAACAAGTCAGAAAACTGTCCCAGCAACTGGTGACAGTCATTCTGTTGTTCACGGGGTCAGGGTGGAAGAGAGGTTCACACCATCTACTGACCCATCCCGCTCTGTTACAGACAGGAGGTCAGGAGAGGCTCAGTCTCCTCCTCCATTCCAGCATCTGTTGCTAGGAGAATGCCCACTTCGGACCTCTCTAAGTGGGGCTTCAGGCGGCTGACATGCAGGACCCGCAAGGGCTTCCTGGGAGACAGCAAGTCCACCAAGTAGGTAACCGGACTTTTGCGCTCCACCACCTCAAATGGTTCGGTCCACTTATCCTGGAGGGCACAGGGATCCACTGGGGCCATGACCCACACTTTCTGACCAGGCTGAAGCTCTACCAGAGTGGCATTCTGGTCGTACTACCGCTTCATCTCCTCCTGGTTAACTTCCAGATTCGCCTCAGTGAGTTTTCAGAAACGCATAGTTTGGTTCCTGAAGGCCAGCATGTAGCTATATACATCCTGGGGAGGTTTCCTGGCAGATTGCTCCCAGCCTTCGTTGACCAAACTCAAAGGTCCTCTCACTGGGTGTCCATAGAGAAGCTCAAAGGGACTGAACCCTGGAGATTTCTGTAGCCCTCACGGTATGCATAAAGCAGGCATGGTAAGAGGACGTTTCATTTATACCTCGTAGGTTCCTCAAGAACCATATTTATGCCTTTCAGGGTTCAGTTGAATCTCTCAACCAATCTATTTCCTTGGGGGTGATAAGGAGTAGTGAACTTGTAGGTTACACTACACTTCTGCTACAGGGACTTCATATACTTAGAAATGAAGTTGGTACCTCGGTCAGACACCACCTCTCTAGGGAATCCTAGTTGTGAGAAAATTCCCATCAGTGCACCTCTCACCAGGGGGGCCGTCACTGTCCTCAGAGATATGGCTTCCGGGAACCGGGTGGCATGGTCCACCAAGACCAGGATGAACCTGTTGCCCTTGGCAGTCTTGGGGTCCAGTGGCCCAAAAATGTCAATGCCCACCCTTTCAAAGGGGGTGCTGATAACAAGGAGTGGCTGGAGAGGAGCCTTGTGCTTCCTCCCACTCTTTCCACTTGCCTGGCAAGTCTGACAGGTCCTGCAATGAGTGTCTGAACTCTTGCGCATTTGGTGCCAATAAAAATGGGTGACAAGCCTTTGAAAGGTCTTGTCCTGCCCCAAATGTCCGGCTAATGGCACTTCATAAGCCAGCCCCACTAGGAAGGTTCTGAAGCGCTGGGGTAACACCAGCACACGGGCTGACCCAGACTCAGCATCCTTAGGTTCACTTTACAGGAGACCATTCTCCCAGTAGATTCAATGTGATCCAGACTGATCACACGCTGCCTGGTTTGCAGCCTGCAGCCACAAACCCACAAGAGAAGGGCACTTGTTCTGCTCCTCCCAGAACTCCTCCCTGGAGGGATCTCCTTCCTGCTGCCAATGGGTCAGCTCAGGCAGGTCTCCCAGTTCAGCTATCTCTTTCCTGGTAGGCTCCAGGGCATCCCCCTCAGGTTCCGCCTCCTCCTTGGCCGAGGGAATCTCAGGGGACGGTTTCCCATGCCCCCTACCTCTTCTCTTTAAGGCAGGCACCTGTGCCATTTTCTCAGGCTCCAGGTCCTCTTGAACACCCTTACTGGCTGCCATAGACCGAGTGGTCACGCAAGCCCACTCAATCAATCAATCAATCAAGACATTTGTAGAGCGCGCTACTCACCCGCTAGGGTCTCAAGGCGCTGGGAGGTGGGGGGTCGCTACTGCTCGAACAGCCAGGTCTTGAGTTGTTTCCTGAAGGAGAGGTGGTCCTGGGTCAGCCGTAGGTGGGTGGGGAGGGAATTCCATGTCTTGGCCGCCAGGTAGGAGAAGGATCTTCCTCTGGCGGTGGATTTGCAAATTCTTGGGACGGAGGCGAGGGCGAGGCTGGCGGATCGGAGCTTTCGGGTGGGTGTGTAGAATGTGAGGCGGCTGTTGAGGTATTTCGGGCCCATGTCGTGGAAGGCCTTGTGTGCGTGGGTGAGGAGTCTGAACGTGATCCTCTTGCTGACGGGTGTGCCAGTACAGGTCTTTCAGATGGGCAGAGATGTGGCTGCGACGAGGGATGTCCAGGATGAGTCATGCAGAGGCGTTCTGTATGCGCTGGAGTCTTTTCTGGAGTTTGGCTGTGGTTCCAGCGTAGAGGGCGTTCCCGTAGTCCAGTCGGCTGGTGATGAGGGCCTGGGTGACCGTCTTCCTGGTTTCGGTGAGGATCTACTGGAAGATCTTTCGGAGCATGCGCAGGGTGTTGAAGCAGGATGACGAGACGGCGTTGACTTGCTTGGTCATCGTGAGGGAGGAGTCCAGGATGAAGCCCAGGTTGCGTGCATGGTCCGTTGGCTTGGGTGCGGTGAATAGGGCAGGGGGCCACCAGGAGTCGTCCCAGGCGGAAGGGGATGGTCCCAGGATGAGGACTTCCGTCTTGTCTGAGTTTCAGATGACTGAGCTTCATCCATTCCGCGACTTCTTTCATTCCTTCCTGGAGGCTGGCTCTGGCGGTGGCGGTGGCGGGGTCGTTGGTGAGGGAGAGGATCAGCTGCGTGTCATCCGCGTAGGAGATTGAGTTAAGGTTGTGTTGGTGTGCTATGGCTGCGAGAGGGCTCATGTAGACGTTGAAGAGGGTGGGGCTGAGTGAGGAGCCTTGCGGAACGTCGCAGATGACTTCGGTGGCCGCAGAACGGAACGGGGGAGGCGTACTCTCTGGGTTCTTCCGGCGAGCAACGAGATGATCCACTCCAGGGCCGCTCCTTGGATTCCGGTGTTGCTGAGGCGCTGTATCAGGGTGCGGTGGAATACGGTGTCGAAGGCTGCTGAGAGGTCCAGGAGGATGAGGGCAGCTGTTTCCCCGTTGTCGAGCAGGGACCTGATGTCGTCTGTAGCTGCGATGAGTGTGGTCTTGGTGATGTGGTTTGCTCGGAAGCCGGACTGTGAGGGGTCGAGGGATCCGTTCGTCTCGAGGAAGGCGGAGAGTTGTTTGTTGACGGGCTTCACGATGACTTTGGCCGGGAACGGGAGGAGCAAGATGGGGCGGAAGTTCTTGAGGTCCGTGAGGTCCGCAGTGGGTTTCTTCAGCAGGGCGCTCAGCTCGGCATGTTTCCAACTCTCCGGGAATGTGGCGGATGTGAAGGAGCTGTTGATGATGTTCCGGAGTTGGGGTGCGATGATGGAGTCGGCTTTGTTGAAGATGTGGTGTGGACAGGGGTCAGTTGGGGAGCCGGAGTGGATGGTGTTCATCAGGTGGGTGGTGTCTTCTATGCTGACAGGGGTCCAGGTGCCGAGGGTGGTGGTGGGGGGCATTGGTTCAGTGGTTGGGTGCGTGGTCTGTGCGCCGAAGCTGTTGTGTATGTCGGCGATCTTGCGGTGGAAGAACGAGGCGAGTGAGACACAGAGGTCTTGCGAGGGTGTGATGTCGTTGTTGCAGGCGCTGGGGTTGGAGAGCTCTTTGACGATGCTGAAGAGTTCCTTGCTGTTGTGGGCGTTGTTGTCCAGTCGTTCTTTGAATATTGTCCTTTTGGTGGTGCGGATCAGCTGGTGGTGTTTGCAGGTGGCGTTCTTGAGGGCTGTCATGTTTTCTGTTGTCTGGTCGTGGCGCCAGGCTTTCTCGAGGGTGCGGCAGGTTTTCTTGGAGTCTTTGAGGTCGTTGGTGAACCACAAGGCTTTCTTGCTGCCGGGTCTGTTGGGTGGTTTCTTCAGTGGTGCGAGGTCGTCGGCGCAGTTGGTGAGCCACAGTATGAGGTTGCGGGCTGTTTCGTTGGGGTCCGTCGTGTTGGTGGGAGGGTTCTGGCTGAGGAAGGTGGTGAGCTGGTCGGCGGTGATCTCGCTCAAGCTTCTGCGGGTTACCTGTTGCGGGTGGTGGTGGGTCGCGGCTCTCCAGAAGTTGAAGTGGATGCAGCTGTGGTCTGTCCAGTCTGGTGGAGTGGCTGAAGGAGATGTGCTTGCTGGAGGAGAAGATGGGGTCAAGTGTGTGGCCGGCGTTGTGGGTGGGGGTGTTCACCAGTTGCTTGAGTCTGAGGTTGGCGAGGTTGTCCAGCAGGGTGGCGGTGTTGCAGTCCTTGTTCTTCTCCAGGTGGAAGTTGAGGTCCCCTAGGAGAATGTAGTCTGAGGAGGTGAGGGCGTGTGGACTGATGAAGTCTGCAATGGCTTTGCTGAATTGTGTGTGTGGTCCCGGAGGTCTGTAGATGAGAGTGCCTCTGAGGGAGGTCTTGGGGTTGGTGTGTATCTGGAAGTGGAGGTGCTCGGCGGCGGTGAGGGTGTCGTCAGAGTTGGTCGTGGACTCGGATGGTGTTTCTGTGGATGATGGCGATGCCTCCTCCGGTTTTGGTTGACGCGGTCCCTCCGGGTGATCTTGTAGCCATCCGGGATGGCTATGGCGATGTCGGGGGCTGAGGAGGCATTCATCCAGGTTTCAGTGAGGAAGGCGACGTCTGGTGATGTTGTGTCGAGGAGTTTCCAGAGTTCGACGGCGTGCCTGTGGACGGAGCGCGTGTTGAGCAGGATGCACTTGAGGTGATTGTTGTTGGTGCTTGGCTTGGCGGGTGCGGTGCAGGTTCGGAGGCAGGTGAATTTGCAGGCTTGGCAGGTGAAGGGTCTGTGGGTGCGTTTCGGGGTGGCTCGGTGGCAGGCGGGGGTCCGGCCGGTGTTGAGTGCGCGGAGGGTGGCGGTGTCGTACGTCTGTCGGGTGGGCTGGCATCGACGAGGGCCAGGGGTTCTGGAGCTGGGCGCGGTCCAGGCGCGGACGGGCGCAGACGGGCTTGCCTTTGGCGTGCCTTCGACGCACAATTGGCGCGCCTGCTGCGGGTGCTCGCTTCGCGCACGCGCGGTCCCCGCCATAAATGGCAAAGTGGGAGGGAGGAGCAGCTGGGAGGCGGGAGCGGGGCGGCGAATAGGAGGGGAGCTGGGTTACAGAAAGAAAAGTGGGCTGGCCACAGGGGAGCAGCGGCGGGGAGCGGGAAGACTGTCGCGCAGGGCGGCCAGGGAAACCAAGGAAACACGAAAAAACAGTCACAGGGCAACAAAATACAAAAAACAAAATACAGAATTAAGGCACAATACTCAGTGGCAGGGCTGGCTCAGGCAGCAGCAGTGGGAACGACTCGGGCGCACTCACGGGGGGCCGTGCGGTGCGTGGAGCAACCGGCCCTGAGAACAGGATCAGGGGTCACTCAGGCAAACACAGCATCTCTAAATGAGCTCTCTGCTCCACCTTAGCCCAAGGGGAGCTCTCCATATCGTTACCTAACAGACATTCAACAGGCATAGCTGGCCTCACAGCTACTTGAAGAGTCCCTGAGGACCCCCCCACTCAAAGGGAACCTGTGCTACCTTGCAGTGGTACTCTGTGGTGTCAGCAGCAACAACTGGGTAAAATGCATTGGGGACTACCTGCTCTTCAGACACCAGCTGACAACTGACAGCTGTCACACTGGTTCCGGTGTCTCTAAGAGCTTCCACCCTCTAGCACTTGCACTGTGGCACTGTACAGCAGTGGCACAGAGCAACAACTGGGTAAAATGCATTGGGGACTACCTGCTCTTCAGACACCAGCTGACAACTGACAGCTGTCACACTGGTTCCGGTGTCTCTAAGAGCTTCCACCCTCTAGCACTTGCACTGTGGCACTGGACAGCAGTGGCACAGAGCCCAAAAGCATCTACAACCAGCAAAAACATAAGAGGCAACAGCAAAAAAATGGAAGGGAGACCCACGTCAATGGTGCCAGATCTAACAATACTGAATAGCTATTTAACACGTTAAGCATAATCAAGGTGGAGAATAATAGTTATACACATGAGTATGTGTTGACTTTGTGTAATGGACAATTTTCATTCATGTTGGATGACACATGTTGATTTCTACACACAGACAGGAGTATGTGAAGATAGGTGAGCTATTTAGACATACATAGCCATATAGATCTCCCTTAATGGTCATATCATAATGTAATGACTATGTTTTTCAAAGTGTATTTAGTTACATTTACGTCTCAGACACTAAACTTATATGACCTTGGTTTAAATGTGTGAAATATCTGTGGAGTTCGTTTGGTCACCTTTGGTTGGGTTTCACTGACATGTCTCAGTGTAGAAAATGCACTATTTTGTGGGCTTAGATGTTGATGTATGAACAATGGTCTAGCATACTACTGTGTGTGCTCATCAGCCTTGGTAGTGTACTATGCACCCTCTTATGACCAAAGGTGACCCCTTAAATTGAACACATGGGACTAAGCTGAGCAACTTAAGCCACCATTGGTTTTACGTGCAATGTAAGGTTGGTGTTGGCACCCAGACCAGTGTGAATTGTGTATGTCCCTAGCTTTAGGTGTGAGTTTGGCCCCTGACAATATGTGCAGCTACTGTCCAATAATGATTGGCCCATCTTGTTTCTCTACAAGTTGTAAATGTAGTTCACTTTGTCCATTTGAGGATGTTGATATTGAGTAATGTAAGTGAAAATAATTTGTTCAGTAGCTTTACACCTATTTGCACTATTTTTTCAGCATCAACAGAGGCAAGCAGAGAAGACATGCTAGTGACGTTGGGAATACAGCTGGCACAGTGGCGGCTCTGGTCAGGATACTGACAGGGACAGAGACACTGGCACAGAGGGTGAGGATCATGCCCAGGAGGAGCAACTTTCAACATCATCATCGGATACTCCCTCCAGTGGCCTCTCTGTGGAGGTGGTGGAGCCCTCAGGAACTGAGAGCAACCCATCGCTGTCCACCACCTCCACTCCCTTATCCACTCTCCCTGCTATTAGAAACAAATTGGCCTGTCTCTGCAATCATAAATTGTGAAACGCCTCCTTGGGTCCAGGCACCTTATCTCTTGTCCCATGGCCCCAGCTGCCCTGAGTGAGGAGGCTATTGACCTTCTGAGATGCATCTCTGTTTAGCAGGATGCTCGGCAGTGCCCTCCAGGGGCAGTCCACAGTAATGGAACAGATGCTGGAGTTCTTGGAGGGCATTCACAGTAGTATGTCTGTGCTACAGAGGTTGTCTCAAGCTCTGGCATCCTCACTACTGCAATCTTCCCCTTAATCCAGTCTTCCTGCCCACCTCCTGCCTCTTATCAAACCTGAATCCCTGTTCTCATTAATGGTGGGCAGAGTTCACAGAGTCTGCTCCACTCCGCACTACGCTTGTAGAGCGAAGTTCGGGGAAAAACCTTGCCTCTGCAGCGTGGTGGAGTTTACCCCCGTAGTTTATCGCTGGACATCAGCTTCAAATTTGTTAACACGGTTGCTACAAATAAATGCATGCAAAGTATTTACACTAAAATCCAATCAAAGTTCAAAAGAAAAGAAAAGGCAAAAGTAATGAAATGAAAGTTATTTTCAAATATGCAGCTAAAAATTAAATGAAAAAGGAAGGCATTTAGAAAAGCGGTGCCGGCATCGGCCGTGCCAAATGTATGGCGGGCGTGCCAGCCCCGACAACCATGCAAGGGCGGGACTGTCGTGCACACTGATGACGCGACGGGTGCACCTCGGCATGATTTAGTAAATATTGGGGCGTGACCCAGAAGTGCTTGAAAGCACTTCCGGGTCACGGGCTTGGGGTTAACGCCAGGCCGGTTAAAACTGGCCTGGCTGGGACCTCAGGTGATAAAAGGCTGGGGAGTGGCGGAGTCGGCCTCTTTGCTCACCGCTCCCTCAGCCTACAATTAGTCATGCCAGCCTCGTTAGGAGGCTGGAATTAATTTCGGGTTTTATCTTGCAGGTGTTCTGGGAGTTCGATCGGGACGTGAACTCGTGATGGTCTCGTGTTGAGGTCAGAAAGTGGGCTGGTGAAGGCGAGACAGAGTGGGAGTCGAGCAGCTAATCGTTGCCCCGGACTCGGTACGAGGCGCAGTAAAGTTGGAGTTGGCACTGGAGAGGTGTCCTGCTCCTGACAGAGGGCTACAGGGCTGCTGACGAGGGCAGTGTAAAGAGCAGGGGACTGACAGTGCGCGGGGGCCCGATGCCTCGGTGGTTGTGGCGTGCAGAAGGGGTTACAACTTTCAGCAGTCTCGAGTAGGGTGACCAACCGTCCGTAAATTTCATGGACCGTCCCTAATTGGGACCTCACGTCCGTTGTCCGTGAGGATCCCTTTTACGGACGCCTTTTGTCCGTAATTTTGGCCATCACAGCAAGCAGCACTGCTCCCCTGTGAGAGGCCGTTGCCCCTTGATGGGGGTGCCTCTCACTTCCCTCTAGCACAAGAGCAGCCCCACCTGCCCATTGTCATTCAGTATGCAGCTGATTGCCACATACAAAATGACAATGGGCCAGTCTGTGCTGTTACAGCAAGTGTGAGCCCCCTCCTGCCTCAGGGTACAGCAGGACGTTCTGTTAGAAGGATAAACTTGAGAAAACAGTTTATATAAGAAAGCCTGTGAAACAAGTAAAAAAGAACGGGTTATAGTTCTTTTACTGTCATCATTTTAAAACTGACACATTTTCAATATTATATTCAAGGAAGCCATGGTTGCTGCTTTTTTTTTATTTTAAGCAACTAACAACCATTGACAAAGCCAATAGTCCTGGCTTTTTGTTGGTGTAATGATACTTGCTGTATTATAAATATATGGATGCAATGACAGAAACAACATTATACCAGTCAGGCGGAAAACTATGCTAAACACAGATTTTTAGCCTAGGTGTTTTAAAACACGTCCTTAATTATACCGAACACCCCCTTTGAAGAGACCCCCAAGTTTTTTTACACCACTCAAAGCCCTGGAAACAACACCATGTCACAGTCACCTCACATCCTGGCACTGTGCATCACGCATGACTCATGACTTCTACGTTTTCAGATTGCCTATGTGCAGGGGAATAGTGTACCCTCCCCCACCCATCCCCTTGCTTTAGTAACTACAGTGAGGTGAAGTTCTTGATGGGCCTATTCTGTCTGCAATTCTGCCAACAAAGGCTCAGCTCATAATGTGAAAAGGTGGGAGCTGAAAAAGTGGGTAAGTAAATAAGTGAAGGAATGTGTGAATGGCTGGATGGATTAGTGAATGAATGAATGAAAGGGTGAATGGTTAGATAATAAAAGAGGATGGATGGATGAGGGAATGAGTGGAAGTATGGATGAGAGAAAAGGTAAAAAGATGGATGTATGGGTGGAAGGGTAGATGGATGGGTAAAAGGGTTGATGGGTTTGTGAATGGATGGATGGATGAGTGAACGGGTAGATGATGGGCACATGAATGGATGGATGGATGGATGGATGGATTGATTGATGAATTGATAAGTGAAAGGGTGAATGGATGGATGAATGAGTAAAAGGGTGGCTGTAAGGATTGATGAGTGAGTGAGAGGGGGTAGATGGACAAAAGGATGGATAGATGAGTGAAGAAGTGAAAGTGTGGATGGATGAGAGAACGGATGGATGGATGAGTGAAAGGATGGATGAGTAATATGGTCAATGGATGGATTAATGAATGGATGAGTTGATGGATGGGTGGGTGGGTGGATGGATGGATAAGTGAAATGGGGATGGAGAGAGAAAGGGAGGATGAATGACTGAAAGGGTGAATGGGTGGAAGAATAAGTGACTGGGTGGATGAATGAGTAAGTGAAAGGATGGCTGGATGGGTGAAAGGGTAAATGGCTGGATCGATGAGTGAATAGAAGGATGGGTGAAAGAGTGGATGGATGACTGTAGGGATGGATGGGGTGAAAGGGTGGATGGATGAATAATAG